>NC_134950.1:49586530-49864030 GCF_965638725.1 Aptenodytes patagonicus | reverse complement strand
CTTGAGGGGGGTTGGAGGGACTGAGTTAACACCCATTTGATTTCATATCTAGTCTAACCCTATGCTGCGTGGATTCTGTACTGGTGCAGTAAGATAGACTAACCTTTGACTTGCATACTTTAGCGGGGGTGGGTGGGGGATGTCTGTTGTACAAAACTAAGATGACCATCATAGGGGAAAAAAGTGTATCTGAAAAGTCTCAGTTGTTTGGGTTTTGTTTTATTTTTTAACAAAATAAACATACTGATTTATTAAGTAGCTTATTACTTTATTCAAATGTCAGATAAAAACAGATAAACAACTTGATCTGAGTATCTGAATACATTTATACTTTGTGAAATAGGTTTGATATATGTGTACCATACATAAAAATGCTAAATTATGGCTTCAGTATTAACTTAGAGTATCTCTTAGGCAATAGAACGTTTCTTGTGTTGGCAATATAGATTCAGCTATATACCAACTTAAACATTGAAATCAATACTTACATGGTGATGCCGGTGTCAACCTTTATTAATGCACTTCAGTAAATTAAAATACATGTTATCCTAGGTCTACCAAGTGTTAAGTAGAAGACACTGCTCAGCATGTTCTTAAGCAATTCAAATCTTTATGCCTGAATTCCTTCCATAGATTAGAAGAAACTGTGGTGGTGTTCAAAAAACAACCAGAGACAACCTACAGAAATAACATCAAATATCTGTAAATATTTGCCAGCAAGGATTTGTGAATTAGAATTTTTCAATTAACAGGATAGGTATGACACATAACACTAAATGATTCAACACAGTTTTTCTCCATACAATTATATATATATAACTAAGAGCAAAACCTCTCCCTTTCTAGGGACATCATGTGTTGAGGAATTCAAGAGACTGCACAGCAGATAGACTGGGAAAGAGAAGTCAGGTCAGTTGCCAGTATATCATTTCTGGTTCTGCTTTCCATTCAAACCCCATCCAAACAATCATTTAAGGAAATCTAAGTCCACCTCCCTGTAGCTGAACTGGCTTACTTCTGCAAGTCAGTGTATATGATCTTGCAACACAGAATATGAGCTATCTATTAGACTACTGAACCATGACCAATATCAGTAACTAACAACAGCCAGCAATTAAGTTATCTTCTTAAGGTGTATAAGACTTTAGATAATAGCCTGGAAAATTTGATGGCTTAAGATGTTGGCCAAAAAATAAAAATATAAAGTGATATATTAAATGTGATAGTAGTTTTTAACTGGCAAATTTCTTCACATTTTCTTTGGATCTGTAGAGTGCTTAGTTTCTAAATCCCTTCGATGCAGGTTGCTTGCTTTCACTTTCATGTGTCAAGGCTATGCAGTAATACCATCTCTCATGCCATCAGAGTACCGAGTTCTTCATCTACTTGGCTCATAATGACCACATGCGGTTGGATAAGTTGCTGCTTGGCAGATACCAGTGCCTGTCTGACTCCACTCCAGTCTTTTCAGGGCAGCATGCTAACTTTTTGATGGGGCCCAACTCATTGACTGTTCTTATGGACATTTGGGAGGGTGGCACAGAATGGGCAAAGGTATCTGTCTATATGTCAAGGATCAGTGGAGCGTGGTTCGTGAGGATGTATAGACCCATCTGCTGTTGTAAGTATTTGTAAGGGGGAATTTTGGGAATGAGAGCTAGACAGAATGGAAAGGAAAAAGAAAGGTACGGGATAGAAGGATCAGATGTTGAAATGTGGTGTGGGTTAGGTAAGTAAGTTGGAATGTTTGAGTATGGTATCAAAATGAAACAATATGTTAATGAGAGGTCAGAGGATACACAGATGTATCAGTTAATGTGGGACCTGAGCATAAAGAAAATGGTATGGAACACAGGGTGGAGACTGTACAGTCTGGTTGGGATGGAGTTAATTTTCTTCATAGCAGCCCATATGGTGCTGTGCTTTGTGCCTGTGGCTAAAACAGTGTTGATAACACACCAGTGTTTTGGCTAATTGCTAAACAGTGCTTGCACAGCATCAAGGCTTTCTCTCTTTCCCACTCTGCCATGTTCCCCTCCTCCCAAATGAGTAGACTGGCTCAAGAGACTGGAAGGTAGCATAGCCAGGATAGCTGACCCAAATTGACCACAGGGATATGCCATACCATATGATATTGTGCTCAGAAATAAAAGCTCAGAGAGAGGAAGAATGGAAAAAAAGAGTGAGAAACAACAGAGAATGCCAAGGAGAGAATTCACGGCAGTATAGGGGAGACCCACAATGGAGCAAACTTTTCCTGAAGGACTGTAGCCCATGGAGAACTCATGCTGAAGGAGAGGAAAAGCGTGAGAAGGAAGGAGCAGCAATGAGAAACTGTTAGGTACTGACCATAAGCCCCAACCCCACCATTGTACCGCTTGGAGCAACCGGACAGGGCATCTATATGTGGACATTTGTATGTGCAACATACAGATTGGCTCCTGATCAATGGGTGGACCTGACCACTGAAGCCATTGCGCGGGTTAACTATGAATGTGAAACATGCACGATAATTAAGCAAGTAAAGTCTTTCTGGAATAGGGGATGGTGAATATCCAGGATCAGTATGAGGAGGCCTGGCAGATCAATTATTTTGGACCACTGCCACTACCCGCCAAGGCATATGCTTACCATGGTGGAGGCAACTACTGGGTGGCTGAAAACAGACCTGTGATCCATGCCACTGCCCAAAACACCAACCTGGGCAAGTCCTGTGGCAGCGTGGCACCCCAGAAAGAATTGAGTCAGATGATGGGACTCATCTCCAAAATAACCTCATAGACACCTGGGCCAGGAAATATAGCATTGGGTGTATCACCCTATCTCCCACCAGCCCCCAGAAAGATTGAACAATATAATGGACTGTTAAAGACTATGCAGTGAATGATGGGTGCTGGGGAATGGAAGCACTGAGGTATAAATTTAGCAGAAGCCTCTTGGTTGGTTAACATCAGAAGATCAGTGAATCAACCTGACCCTGCCCAAACAAAGCCCCTACACCTCCATTCTCCTATCCATATGCCTACCATTAACAGATCATAAATATATACTTTTATTGTTGTCAATCTGCAGTGAAGACCACCTACTTTATTCTGGTCGTTGTATTACGATGAGAGGGCTTCAAGTGCTGTGGCAATGCTACTACTGTGGTTAAACCTGTCTCTGTATCATGTGTTACTATAGTTCACCTCCAATAAGTGAGTCCTCTACATGGTTTTAGGACATAGTCACTATAGATTTTAAACCCTAGTTCCCTGAATTCCTGTTAGTCCTAATTCTCAAGTGGTTTGGGATTTTATTTTCCCTGTTTCTTTTTTTTGTATAAAGAAGAAAATAAGAATGAACAGCAGAATGTTCCTTTAGTGTAAAATTTATCTTCCACTAAATGATCATTTGGGCAGTGTTGTCTTATATGTAGATTATAAATGACCAGTACTTCTAAGAGGAAATATAAAAGAAATATTTTTTTCTCCTACAAAGTAAGAATGGAGGCACTATACTTCAATTGTTTAATGAACTGTCAGTTAGAATTCAAATATATTACTCCCAACTTTGAATATACAATTTTATTACACATGTACAGGTTCAATAAAACAGCTCAGACTCCTCTGAAATTATACGTGAAACATATAATTATCTATATTTCAATATTATTGAATTCTAAAATAAAATAATGATTCCATAGGAAGAAAATATTGATAGTAGAATGTCAAATCAGATTTTCTTGTTACAGTATAGCACATGCAATTATTCACATAGGGTGTATGCGTATATGTATACTATATATATTTATATACACATATATCTTAAGTATAGGACATTTCATAATTTCTTACCAAGTTACTTGTTACTATTAAGCAAAGGTCATTGTATACTTTGATGTTATAGAGTCAAAATAATTTTTGCAAGTTAAATGTGTTCCTTGATTCTTGTAATTGTTTCTGCAAACACCTTCATGGCTTCAGCAGGACTGGAGGTCATATAGTTTTGCCTAGCATTCTTCAAACATTGGCCCTATGGAAATCAATTATCATAAAAAGGTATATGGCTATATCATGGCAAAGAATATTTCCTCCAGAGTAGTCTTTTATGAGTTTTGTTCATAGGTATTTCATATCACTTGAGAAACTGAGCCGCCACATTTCCCTTTAGAGGCTATTTAATAGAAGGTTAAGAAATGCATCCTAAAATTTATCTAAAATCTTCCTTTTTCAGACCTCAGTGTATTATTTCTCACTGTGTACACCGAGACCACCATAATCTGTGTTCTCCCTCGGTTTTGTGCTGTCAACATACTACAGAATTTGTGTCAGTAATTGGCTATGTCAAAAGTAGTATGAAAATCAGATGAATATTGTCTCTATTCAGCTTATAATGTTGAAGAATCAGACTGTGTGTTCATTGATATATATGCATTAATATATGTTCATGTGATCTTGATGGGATCCTTAATTAAGAAATCAGAGAAGATATTATTTATGACCTTGCCTTTCCAAAATAGTGGTACAAAAACATGTTGTCAGTAATGCCATCAACAGTCCATACTGAGGAAAAAAAAAAGGCTAAAGCAATGACAAGGTTTGATGGTTGTTGTATCAGATCTAATTTACATAAAGCAAAAGTAACCCAGGAGTAGATCAGCCTTACGCCTGATCAGCCTTACTCAGTGCTTATAAGCACTTACCTCCTTAACAAAAAGGCAGTGATCAAAATGCCGATCACTCTGTAAGTTTTCTGATGTATATTTAATTAGGGATTTGATTCAAGTAATGATTAGGGAAATGTCTTGTTTGCTTGTTTGTTTTGCTTTGATTCTAGAGGAGTAAATTCATCTGTTGCAGTCTCATAGACAATGAGATTTGTAAGGTCAAATTCTCAGCAGATAAAAATCAGCTTAAGCTAACTTGTATACATTGATGCCTTTGGTCATATATTCATGTCAGCTTTCCAAATAGAAATAGGAACATTAAGACATAAATAACACTGAAATATAATTTAGACAGCTAAGAAAGCTTTTCAATTCCAATGGAATTCTCACTTGTTCAGGCCTTTGAACAAACCTATTTGTCTTAGACTCTACATAAGAACAGATGGTGCCATTTGTAACAGTCACTGCCTGCAGTTTTTGAGGAGAAATTAAACTATTTAACTATTTCCCTGAGTTTCTGGTATGTACTGACTACACTGCAAGGATAAAATAGCATGTTGTATGATATATATCAGAAAATCAAAGAGTTTTATGGAAACTAAGAAATAGTCTCATACATTTCCATGCCCTATGGGGAGTTTTTAATTAACAGGGTTTTGATATATTGTCAAATCCCAAACAAGCAAATGTAAATGTAATATTTTCTAATTTTAAAATACATGATAATGAAATTTATCTCTAGTCATGAATTCAAAATTCTACTTCATATAACTAAAGCTGGATTTTGGTCAAGGAAAGTGACATAATTCTGGAATAACCAATAGAATATCTCTACATCTACTGATGTGCAAGTTATACTGGCCCCTGCTCTCAGAACACATGATGTTTTAGAGGAAGAGTATAAAAAAAAGGTTTCTGACATTTTTATCAGTAGTTGTTAAGGTCTGATTCTTAGCAACTGTGCAGTTTTTAGTTCTGGATCTTCCGTTCCAGAATTCTTGCTCTTAAGGAAGTAAGTGTGAACAAGCTCTTGCAAATCTCAGTTCTGGCTACACAGTTAATATATATTATTTATCTTATGTTGGTCGGATCTCTTTGAAACCACCAGATGCACATGAAGGAAAATGCTATAAGCTGCCTCACATAACTAATGCAAAGATTAATTACAGTAGAATGGGCAAAAGTGAACTGATTTCCACACTTCCAAATGTAGCAAGTGTAAATATTCTTCAAAGTAAATTATCACTGACTTGATGAGCTGAGAGACAGAACCGCATTTGCTATGAACTGCCTTTATCTTCAAGACTGAGTATAAGAATGGTACATTTGCATAAAAATCTAAACTGTGGATCTCAACATTAACTGTTAATTGAATACTCCTGATTAAAATTTTAATCCTTGAGAGCAATTACATTTTCTTCTGAAGCCATTTTTGATTGATTCCTTCGGTAAAGATGCTGGGAACTCTTCAGAAATCATTTTAACAGTATTAAACCGGTGCCTCTTCGCACATCACCCCCCTGGGAATGGCTAATTAGGAGCATTATCTACAGTCAGGACTTTGGACTGGCTCCACATTCTTGTGAACCTATTTCTTCCCAGCACTGAGAACACAGCTGGCAATTGAATGAAATATGCTGATGTAGCAGGCTGGGACAAGTCAAAACTGGGAACTTTCTGAGATAAATAATATTAATTGTAAAGAAAAGAAGTGATTTTTATTTCAGCTGCTTCAGGAAGATAGACTCCTTCCTTCCCCCTCACTTTAAAGTTCAAAGGAACAAATGCAGTAGTTCATTATTTGAGATAAAGCTGAGGGAAAATTTTTAGCCACATTTTTATGAAACTATAATCACCACAAAAATCATTTACTATAAACTAGTAGGGCACTTAAAGAATACTGCAGATGCTTGTGTGTGTGTGTGTGGTGTTATGTTTTTGGTTACCAGTGCTACAGATCTAGTTTATTAATCTTTTTTGTTTGTTTGTTTGTTTGGGGGGGGGGTTTGTAATTTTTTTTAACTAGAAAATTGATTAGTTAAACAGACAGGAATTGCCTGTTCATTAGAAGAACACCCTCCACTCCACTCTGTACCTTAATCTTTTTTTTATCTTTTGTGCTTGTGTAATTCTGACAACAGTAGCGATTTGCTGGATTTTAAACCCAAAGTCTGATTTGGGCAAAATGAAGAATATTACATCCATGCCTTGTGAAGATGGGCTTGGCAAGTTATTTCTCAGCACTCCCAAGAACAGTTTTCTTCCATGCTTTCCATTTTGGTGTGATATTAATTTATTATTTTTTTAATGGCTAAGACTGACTTTGAACTGATATGTCTCTGTTTTTTATTGGGATTTCTGTGCAAGTTTTACAGGAGAAATGGTTTTGTTTGGTGGGGTTTTCTTATCACAGCAGTGAACTTATTCCTTCCTAGGACATAAGGGGTTTTTTACTGCCTCTTAAACTAGTAGTATCTCCTTTCTTTGAACAGTCACTGCGGTTTAAACTGTGATCTCAGCAATCTCATTTAAAGTGGAGCCTGGATGATATTGCCACTCAGACTATCTAGATGAAATCAGAAATTTTGGGGTTTTGTCTCCAAGAGTACGCTTAACTTCCTGTGCTTATTTATATCCTCCAGATTAAGTACAGCAAATGAAAGGGTGGGTCTTTTTATTGGCTTCAATACCCTTTGGATAAACTTTTTAAAGTGGCTTTAAAGTAATTATTTTGACCTTCCCCTTTATTATTTAAAGACTTCTGAAGTGTTTCTGTCATTCCTGAGTGTAGGTGGAGTAAGTCCTTTTCTTCTTTTTTTTGCAAGCAAAAAGATTCAATGTGAGTGTGTGCCTTCCTTATGACTTCACCAATTCTTAAACATTTTTAAGAATTTTGACGTTAGAGGTTTTGTGACTTGAGCTTGTTCCAATGCATTCAGAGAAAGAGTAACAGATTTTTGTCCTGAGGGTATTTTTTTCCTTTCTTTCCTTATTTTTCATTATCTAACACAGAACAAACAAAATAAATGTTACTTTGAACTCAACAGTAGTTATAGGGGACAGCATGGGGATGCATGAAGTGCCACCAAGAGACAGTCGTACCATTTCAAACAAGTTTCATCTTCTACTAAGGTTATTCTAATAAACAAGTTTGAAGTGTTCCAAAGCCCAGGAAACTGAGAACAATACAGCATTCTGTGGCTCTAGTTAATAATGCTTCACTTAAAGGTGATAGAGTATCAAAGAAATATAACTCAAAGAAGTAGTTTCATGGAAATCCAAGGGTCTACATTTTAATCTTTCTTGTTAAACTTATTTTAGAAGCCAGTTTCATCAATGAATGTACATTAAGGGCATGGTTAATTTTAATTCCTGATACCTTACTTCCTGATCCCTGATTTTCGATTACTTTCTAAATGTTTTTTGTAGCAGCTGTTCTGAAAAGTATTACGATCCTTCCTCTCTCAAGTTCTGTAATGATACTTGTATTACTAATGTTTTAAATTGTTCATTATAGAATAAAATTTCTTTTGCAACAGAGGAGGTGTGGTTTCAAAAGACTCATGTCTTTCTTCTAAGTAGTTATTCCCTTGAGACCTCCATGCTAATAGCAGTTGGAATGGAGTACCCAATAAAAGGGATAAGATCTGAATATGTGGTTGCTAAGGCTGCTCAGTCTTCAGAGAGTAGAAACCAGTAAAGTGAAGGTTAAGAAGATATGTGTTTTGTTCCACTTTCTTCCAGGAAATGTTTGTCTTAACAATTGCACTGGAAATTCTGACTTAGGTGACCAGTTCTTACTGGTTATTGTGTGAGACAGCAACAGCAGCTCATCTTAATACATGTAACTGGGAATAATGTGATCGTATTAAGTATGCTGTTGCCATAGAAATTCCACAGTTCTTTAATAATTAATGTATAGTTAAAAGTGAAAAGTATTTAATGTATGTGGTTGTGATGAGATATTTATTTTCAAGACAGGTTTTTTAAAGCTTTTATAACTATTCAGTAAAAAACAAATAAAATCTCAGAATTTATCCACTCCCGAGAATAGGGCTTACAAAAAAATGTGTCCCACTAAAACAAATACTAATAAAAAAATGTTTATGCCTTGATTTACAACAAACACAGAGATTAAGCTCTTTTCTACCTGTGCTGAGTAAGAGGAAAGATATACTTCTAATTATCAAGGTACATGTTGCTAGTCAATAGGAACACAGAATGGGAACTTTTTTTTTACATTACTCCACAAAGAATGGTCATAACTTGCCATTTGAACTACCAGTCTCTGAATATTTTTATATTCTGTGCCTCTTCTGCCATGAGCATCCACTGGAGGTAACTGCAGTATTCTTAAGACATTTAATATTTTTCAGAGTTATGCTGGTCAAAAGATCAGTGTACGTAAAAAACTGATGTCAGATGCAAACTGTTATGATTCACTTCACAGTATTACATTTGGAGGAAGAGAAGAGCCCTGTGCAGTTGCATGCCATTCAGTAAATGTGTGTAAATTGTGGTATGGATGAGAACATCATCCCCTGAATGCTCTTTTAAATCTGAAACATATATTAAAGGCAGTTGCTGTGGCTGTTTGGGCTGAGGGCTGCTCAGCCATAATACCACAGTAGACACATGAGGCTGCACATTGCACCAGGGTATAAAATACCTTTTGTCCTGCAGGCAACAGAGTACAAGGTAAATGGTTATTTAGGATTTTGCAGGACATGTGACTGCAACTGAATTAACTTTATCCGTCCACATTCTTTGCCAAAACGGGTTAAACATTCCAAGTGAGCAGCAAATTTGGCATGTACCTTTCAGCCTTCAGTGCATTGCTGCAGTTTTTATTCAGGCAGCTCCTGGGATGGCATGGTCTTACTAACACCGTTCCCCTGTGTGGCCACGTCCCCTGTCTTGGTCAACCCCCCTGCTGCCTTCAGCGAGCTGTTAAATTGCCCCAGCATATTCTGCCACCTTCAACTCCACAGTCCCTAAGACACAAGCGGATGGAGGTCCAAAGAAAATTTTGGGAAAGTAGCACTAGAGACTTGCTCAGGTCATATACCCTTCCCTAGAGGCCTGTTCCGGGTCACTTGCAGACCCACGGTAAGGGAAGAGTGAGGCCTTCCATCTGTCCTGATGTGGCTGTCTCTGGCACAGATGCAAGAGTCATGGGGTTGTTTTCTGTTTGGTTGGTTTGGTTTGTTTTTTACTTAAAAGACTAGTAATATTTTGAAAACAACAATAATGTTGAGAACAGCATTTACAGAAGTTTTGTGGGATTCATACTGCTTACTCTTGGTATGTGCTTTGCTCATCCCTCAAGATTGTAGGTGGCGATCCCTGGCATGTCTGATTTAGCCCCCCTCTCCCTCCCCTCCTTCACCAAGAAGTCCTCTGAACTCACCCTTCCATTTCATGAAGTACTGAGAAGCCCTGAACAATGAATTAAGAGGTGTTTTGCTGTACGGTACTCAGCACTCTAATTTTTTTTTTAATGGAGATTGGGAGGGGTACAGCTTTTAAGATCGTTATAATACTGCCAGATTGGGTTATTATATTTGGTTCAAGAGGAGAAAACATAGTGTTTGCTGACTCTGAATCATTTTGTTGTGCATTGTAGGGATGGTATTATAAAGATCTGATTGATATTTTTAGAAGTTCAGTCTGTGAAATTCCACAGCTTCCACTGTAAAAATTTTTAAGGAAGTATTTCTGTCATTTTGCCATGTATTGAAATTCTTATTCTTATTAAACTTTATGAATGACACTCTGGAAACAAGACACATTAATCAAAATGTTTGTTATAGTATCAGATCATCTATTCACTAATTATTTATAACATGCCTAAGGCTGATCTCTGTGCAAGCTACATGGGAAAACCATGTTCATCTGCTCTAGCTTAACCCCTGAGAATTGCTTGTACCTCAATGGAAGAGCAGCAAATAAAGGAAAAAGTAGGGAAGAAATAAAGTGGAGTACTTGATTGGACAATGATTTGTAATATAAAACCTAGAGAAACAATATTTTTTTTCTCTTTCAATATCCTCACTCTGTTTTCATCTACAGAGAGAACAGTATGCAGCTTTATAACCCAATAGAATAGCTATACTTATATATTGATACTAATTAAAAAAAAATTAATACCTAAATCACAGGGTTTTATTTTTGTACCATGACTACACATTTGTTTTCATAATGGTACTGCAGGAGTTGTTCTTGCTTCTGGCCTCAGAAACTACCTGGTTATCAGCACCAAAAAAAATCTTCTTCCACTACTGAGTTGATATAGATAAAACAGTCAATTATGTGAGCCACAGATAATGCCCTGAATTTCTGGGCTACTGCATCTTGCAGATTTAGAATCACTGCTTTAAACAAATATGAAATGACCTTATATAAAAACTATTAAACATAGATTTGTATGAGGTTCAACAAGGCCAAGTGCCGGGTCCTGCACTTGGGCCACAACAACCCCATGCAGCGCTACAGGCTTGGGGAAGAGTGGCTGGAAAGCTGCCTGGCGGAAAAGGACCTGGGGGTGTTGGTCGACAGCCGGCTGAACATGAGCCGGCAGTGTGCCCAGGTGGCCAAGAAGGCCAATGGCATCCTGGCCTGTATCAGAAATAGCATGGCCAGCAGGAGTAGGGAAGTGATCGTGCCCCTGTACTCGGCACTGGTGAGGCCGCACCTCGAATACTGTGTTCAGTTTTGGGCCCCTCACTACAAGAAGGATGTTGAGGTGCTGGAGCGTGTCCAGAGAAGGGCAACGAAGCTGGTGAGGGGTCTGGAGAACGAGTCTGATGAGGAGCGGCTGAGGGAACTGGGACTGTTTAGCCTGGAGAAAAGGAGGCTGAGGGGAGACCCCATTGCTCTCTACAACTCCCTGAAAGGAGGTTGTAGCGAGGTGGGTGTCGGTCTCTTCTCCCAAGTAACAAGCGATAGGATGGGAGGAAATGGCCTCAAGTTGCGCCAGGGGAGGTTTAGATTGGACATGAGGAAAAATGTCTTTACTGAGAGAGTGGTTCAACATTGGAAGAGGCTGCCCAGGGAAGTGGTGGAGTCCCCATCCCTGGAGGTCTTTAAAAGACGTGTAGATGAGGCACTTAGGGACATGGTTTAGTGGGCATGGTGGTGTTGGGTTGACGGTTGGACTCGATGATCTTAGAGGTCTTTTCCAACCTTAATGATTCTGTGATTCTATTCTATGATTCTATGATCATTATGGAGTTAAACTTTTTAATGCAGGCTGAAATTAAATGTAAAAAAAGGTGTGTACACCTCCTTGAAATGCATGCCTAAGATTTTTACTTTCAATACAGTTTTTAACAGAGCCATTTCAACCTGTAAAAAAATAGGGAAAGGAGTCTTTTGAACAATTTTGAAGTGTTTAAAAAAGACTGAAATCAGAAATTCCAGCTGCCGTGATCTGGTGCTCAGCATTGTCTTACGTGTAACAACACAGATCTTAGGCATTTTGACCATATACATATACCTGATGTTAATCCTTCTCTGACTGAAAAATGAAATATTATTAAGCTATCATTAGACTTCCATGCAATTCCAACTAGAGAAGCAATTTATTTATTTCAGTTGATCTGTTACCTTTGAGTTCAGTTAAACAAAATTTACAGAAGGAAATACAAGAAAAGATGTGAAACAGATGAAAGAATGTTATTTTAATGAGAAAAACTGAGTTACGATGACCACATTTGTTATAGATTCCCCCAGACCCACCTTGACTGTTTTGGAGCAATACATTGTAATCTTTTCACAGACTCCCGACTGGGGTTACAAAGAGGATCCATATATTTAAATTAAAGTAGAGTTGGATGTTGAAGCACAGTGATATGAACTGCTAAAATAAAATGGTTACTCTAACTTCAGTATTGGAAAGACAAGCACATAGTGGGAGCCAGTGATGGTAGTTGAAGCCCAAGGAAAATTTATTTTTCAATGCTGTTCCAACATGAGCTGTTGCTATTTAGCTCTTCCACTGATAAAAATTATTTAAAAGTAATAAATTGTATGACCGTGTCTTCTAAAAAAAGGCTAAGCTGGAGACATACGCTTGGCAATTTAATATTTGTGGGCTGAGTAATAAAAATAGATTGTGATTAGCTTCTGAAATATATTTAAGCATCTTTCTAAAAATACTGTATTGATGGAAGAAGTGATAAATGCACAGCTGATTTGGCACTATTCAGAAATAGTGTAAAATATACATTTTCATTTTGAGATGGCTGAATGATCTTAAACTTCTTCTGTCACTGACATGTGGAGATGCTTTTATATTCCAGAATAGTGCTCTTCAGTGAAAGTTCATTCCAATCAGATAGAAATGGCCACTAGAACGTCACCACTTAAGTAATCATGAAGAACATTTTTCCCCTTAAGTAACAGTTTATCATATTTTTCCCTCCTTTATTAGTGTTTGTCCTTCTGTCTTATGCTGCATATGCCATATCTTATTGGTATTTTAATATTAAATGAACACAAAATACTCTGTTTATGAAGATAGATTTCAAAAATCGGTATTATTTGCTTTGTGTAGAGAGATTTGAAGGCAACAGAAGTAATTATAAAGTGCAAGGAAAACACTGAATGGCTTGTAAAACACACATTTAAAACTGTCTGGGTGCAGTACACATAGAATTCTACTTAGTCCTCAGGTTTGCAAATAGCATAGTGTGAATAATAAAAATCAAGTGCATCTAAGTCTGGGAGGGTGAGGAAAATGGAAGCAGTCTCTGGTCATTTAATTGATGAAATGTTACTGAGAGGTAGACATTCTCTTGTCTCCATGAAATGGAGTGCTCCTGAAAATTTATTTTTAAATTGAGAAAAACACTCTTCAGCTTAGAGAGTTTTGCCATCTGAATTAATAGTGGGGAAATAGTTCTGAAAAGGTGCTCTCTTGCTGGGTCCTGAGTTTTTGATTTGTGAAAAACTGAGAATTAAACTGATCAGAAGTCACAGACACTCTGTATGGATATCCCCTTTCTTCAACGTCTTGTCTCGCAGTAAGAGACAATGAGTTGCCAAAAACTTGTGCCCCTTAAGAGAAAACCTAAACCAAAACAAAAAAAAAAGTCTCTGCCAATCTTTTTATTAAGATTAAATAATAACTTTTTCCAATGCTTGCCAAAACAAGCTTTGACTGCCAAACGTGTATGCAAATATATCACACACGCATTTGAGAATATATTCTCCGCACATCTTTTGACCCCTGTGAAAGATGAATTTTTTTCAGTATGAAAGGGTCAAGTTTCAGTCTCAGCTCAGCTATCCGTTCTCCACTTGCTCAGAGTGTACAGAGGTGGCCCTGGGGTTTGCATTGGCCCCGTGGAGAGGCAGGAGCAAAAGCAGTTTTAGCAGAGAACTGGGCAGGCTGGCACATGCGTTCCCTCTGCACAGGAAACAAGGTACTTAAGGCAAAAGTTAGCCAAAGCTGGTAGGTCACATTAAGTCTGAGGTTATCACTTATCAGGCTGGCTTTGACAAAGAATGGGCAGCAAAGTTGTTCTTTTTTTCTTTTTTCTTCACTTTTCTCTTTTTTTTTAATGACAGACTGTATAAGAAAATTTGTGACTAGATTGCTTGAATCAGCATCTGGGTGCAGAATGCTACGGCTCTCTAGTTTTGGAGAAACTTCACTTACTTCATCATTCTCACTCTGGTCCTGAGAGACTGAGGAGATAATTAAGACACCCTTGTTCTACAATTAGACGTGCAGTCTAATCATAAATCTAAGATGGCTTTGGAGGCGGATACTGGAGCTCATGTTACAGCAGAATGGTCATTAGCAGAAAACCATAGCTGACATCATGAAATTCAGTTGGTTAGTGCCCAAGCACACAAAAAATAACAATTTGGCTGTTTCCTGATTAAGGCAAACCTAACTTGGTACATGAGGATGATGCACAGTAGATAAAAGTCCCCCCACAACAATCATATCCACAATTATGCAAAAGCTCTGCCCCGCTTTTGTGACCATGGTTAGAGGATTTCTATTATTGCAATATTTTTCAGCATACTGGCACTGAAATGCACTTTGTATTTGAGTGTCAGTTAAATCATCCTCATGGTCACTCTCACGCTGCTATTTGGGATTTCCATTTATCCTACCAAGCATTATGTTAGACTTCCCCACCACTGGTTGTCATTAGGTTAGCACATTAATTTCTTCTCAGATCCCCACTAATCTCTAGAGGTTTTGCTTTCCTGTTGGGAGGCCCCTCCCTTAAACATCGTTCTGGATTCAGGGCTGGCACTTGTCTTTCCTGTCTATATCAGTTTGCATTTTGTTAAATTAAAACATTTTTCTTTGGAAAGGCTTTGTTTACCAAGTACGCTCCATCATTTTGCACTCCTCATCTATCATACCACCAATATTTGTGCCATATGCAAATTATATTAGCAATATTTACTTCCAAATCATTTTGTTGGCCCTTATTGTGTGTACACAACTTCACTAAGATTTTTTTTTTATTTTAGCTTTTAGCTACCTGTGTATAGACAAACCCAGCAAAAAGTACCATAATTATGTGGATTTATCCTGTGTGAGGAATGTGGCCATTCCTGTGAAGTAATTTTTGTATTATAAGGTAGTAATAGGCAAGAGTTTCTTGCTGTGGGTGGTACATGTTGAAAAACTGTTTTGCTTAATAGAAGACTGCAGTTCATGGAATAGTTTACTAACCTGTAGAAATATCACTGCAATAACTATGTTTTGTTCAGTAGTGATACCTGTGGTATTCAGTACATTGTCTTCTGCATCTTTGTAAACCTTATCTCCTACTGTGAAAACAATAATCTTTTGGGATTTGGGGGGTTTTTGCGAAGATTTTAATTGAATGTGTTGAGGATTTGGTTTCAGGTTATAAAGAACCCAACCTGAACTTATAAATATAGTAAAATTATTCATGAGAGTTAGGAAAGGGTAACTTCAGCATCTGTTATATAGCTCATGTGTGTTACACATTAGAAAAAAAAATCATAGGACCAGTGATCTTTTATAGTTTAATAGGTAGCAACAGATTATGTTAAATTATTCATAATATGCAATGAAAACACAGTCTTTGTTTGCCCAACTGGAACAAAAAGCAAGGATTAACTACCAGTGATTTATTTAAAACCAGAACTCTGTTTTTAGGGGAGGCGTTCTACTATCACTGTAAGCTCATATTTTGCATATCAATTTCTGCCAACTCTTTTTCCATAAAGAAAAAGCTCCACCTGTTTGCTTCAAGTCCCTTTAAATCTTCACTTGTGAAAAATCTTTGTGTAGTCTTTGGTTCACAGAAATGTCTTCTTTTTCCTTCTCCTTTTTGTTTTTTTTTTTTCTTTTTCTGTCTTTCCCCTGGAGATTGTCACTCCAACAGTTTATTTCTTATCATGTAAGACTAGGGGTGACCAAACTTTGTCATTTAACAGATTCGCAGTTTTTCTAGTGCACATAGAGAGATCTAGCCAAAGAAGCTGTGGTTTTGTTCATCACACTTTTTTGGAAAGTACCTTGTCTGACTTTGAAGCCTGCCTCTCCCTATGGTTTTTTTTTAAAAACATTCATTTTTAAGCAAGTCAACACCAAAAGAAAAATTTGGAACTTTTTTTTTTTTTTAACTCCCTTTTCAATTTTGTTCTTCTAGAAATCAGTAAGGTCTCAACTGAGCCTTTAAGGTACTGGTCCATGCTGGGGATGGTGTGGATCTGCAGGACTCCAGCAGGTGCTCTGGGAGGCATTATGCCTCAGGTAAGCACAATGCTCTGCACAACTACTAATGTGTGGTGGGAGCACTGCCTGCTGCTACCTTCCCTAATTGCTGCTCATGCGCTCCCTTCCACAGCTAGCTGCGTCTGATGATTATTGAGTGGAGACCGTGACCCCATTTCATCTGCATCCCTTTTAGGGTTGCTACTGTTAGTAGCACTAAACAGAAGCTTTTTATGGTTTATTTTTATTATACATATGGTACATGTCAGAGATTTACAGCGTTCTGCTTCCCTAAAAGCCAGTTCCTAAGAGCTTAGCTAATTCATTAGGGCATATGTATATTATTAGAGATTTAACTCTAGTACTAGAATAATTAGAGCTTACAAAACAGGCATGCAAAAGAGCCAAAAAATTTATTATTTTCCTTTTCACTGCTCATTGCCTTGTAAAATGTGAACAGTAGGGAAAAGCGCTGAGCTGAAAGCTTTTATGTTCCTACTTTCTGGATAGGCATCAAGGTAAGTCACTTGTGGACATTCTCAATCCTTCTGATGAAATTTTCTAGTTGATGTTGCAAAAATATGTATTGATTTCTTTGAAGTTCAACAATAATAAATAGGGGTGTCTGTCCAAATATTTTAGGCACTCTGGTCACCAGCTACTAAAGAGGAAAAAAGGTAAGGTTCAAACTGAAATACTGTGTTTCTCTTTAAAGCCATCAGAACTGAATCATCTTACAGTTCAGAAAATACATAATTCCTCTTCTGCCACGGGAAAATAATCTTTATGAAAATCTGTCAGGAAACAGCTAAAAATAAATAAAACCAGGCAGGTTTGGGGGTTTTGTTTTCTTGTGGTGTTTCTTTTTTTTTTTTTTTTTTAAGAGATTTAGGAATGTTCATTAGCTTTCCTAGTGTTTGATATTTATTCATATTCCTTATCTCTTCACACAGAGGTCTATGGCATGGTGCAATTATGAACTAGAAAGAAGGGACTGAGGTACAAGAAAACTTAGCAGAGATAAGATGTTCTTTAAGGATTTATTTTGTTACAAAGAAGGAAGGGCTTAGCACACAGTAGTGCTGTGGATATTTCAGAGGGTGTAAGAATTTGATGATCAGCTTTGACAAGAAAAAGAGTCAGACAGTTCTGTCTAAAAAATAAATAAATAAATAGGTTTTACTATAGGAAATATTGAAACAAATCAAAATAATAGGATGCCCCTACCAGAAAATTGAAAAATGATGAAATCACTTTCCCTGCAGAGAACTGGCTTTGGCAAAGGCACTCGTTTCCCGTAGAAGGTGTTCTTTATGTAAAAGAAAAAAGAAAAAAAAAAAAAAAGAAATCCAGTTATGGACAGTTATGGACTATCCCGCCCCTTTACCAAAATGATGGAATAGCTCACTATGTGAAGGAGCACATGCTGAGTGGTGTTGGAGGAGGCAGCTGATCCGGCATTCGTGGAGCTGGTGCCAATGCTCAGTGCTTTGCCCTTCCACGCGTTCCTTCTCAAATGCTCACAGTTGCTTCAAGCCCACAGTGTGCATTACACCGAGTTTGTGCAAGCAAGCAGCTTGTGAATTGCAATGACCCAGGGCGAGAAATGCCCTTATGGAGTTTTGTAACGGAAGCTATTCTCTGTCTTATCTCATAAGTGGCTAGAAACTGACTTTGAACTGTGAAGGGATGTTTGCTTATATAGGAATGATATCCTCAGAGGAACTGTTCTCTTTGAGTGTAAAAGATTGTTTTAATAATAGATTCAAGTTCTGCTCAGAAAAGATATTTTAGAACAAGCTAACTAGCCTTTGAAGTCACAAACAGACACGTTTTTGGATCCAGATGTTTAATACAGTGTGTGTATTTAGCATGATAGATGTACAGATAATTAAAAAAAAAAAAAATTCCTACCTTAATTCTTAGATTTGTGAGCAAAGCTGGTCAGCTGTTCATCAAAATACATCACTTTTCATTTAATGAGTCACTCGGCAATAATACATTACAGTTCAGTTAACACTACAGATGATGCCTTCCTTCTCCCAGGTGACTACTTTGCTCTAATGATCACTTTCTCTAGAAACAGACTGATTTCAAGGAGAAGCTGTCAGATCTAGGATAGACCCTTTCGGAGGAATAGGAAATGGGAAAGGGAGAAGAGAAAGAGCAGATGGTAAAGACAGTGGCACAGAATGAAACAACTCCAAGTTCAGGTTTCTTGTTCAGTCTCTTGCCTGAGTCTGTTCTTGAATGAATTGCTATTTCTTTATGAATAAATAATAGTAAGGGGGAGAAAGGAAAGAGAGCTAGACCTGTTTTCTTACCGCAAGAGGATACCAGAATATGTGTCTAGGTTCAAGCTCTTGCTTTACCTTAGAAGAACAGTGGATTGAATCTGCATTTCTCATTCCTCAAACGATTGGCTACTAAGGAATGAACCTCTCTCAGCCAAGTTTCCAAGACTTTAGTTCTCATGGATATTGAAAAACTGTTGTAGTCTGTGATCTGTTTCCTTTCTCTCATATCTATCGGTATTATTTTCTTATACCACAGGATATTTATTGTGGGTCTTTAACATGCAGTCATTGTCTGCGATGTCAAACAATCTGTCAAGGCTATTTGAGGATCTTCTTGAAAGTTGTAATTGGAATTTCATTCTTAGAGAGAACTGAAATAAAAAAAAACCCAACACTTGGTCATTCATCAATACATATACAACTGATGAAAATAACGACGAATTAATCGTTCAGACTACATAGGTGTCATGAAAATATATTGCTAGTGGGAAATAAAGTTTAAGGACAGGAGATAAATGTGAATAGAAATAGTTCTAGATTTTGAATTATTTGTAGTGTTACAGTCCCTTCTAAATCAGTATTTTCAGGCTGTTGTTTGCTTAAGGTGCCTGTAAAAATACCGTAATTTGCTTCTTTCTCAGCAAACTAATAGTATCTGTGGGGTGGTAAATGAAGCTATTTAAAAGATAGAAGTTGTAGAAATATATTATTCTTCTATGTAACTACTATTAAAAAAGTAAAATACACTTAATGTATAGGGATATATAGCTTATTACATATGCAATTGTATGTGTTTTTTCCTAGAAGGAGACTAGTTCATGGAAACCAGCACCACATCCTACAGCTAGAATAAACTATGTTATGGGGGCTTATGTAGCCACTGGATGCCATAATTCCAGGTTGTGTTTGGAAGTCATGGAAATAGCTGCTGCCTGTAAATAGCAGGATAATCTTTCTGAATAGCAAGGAGAGGCCACTGAAGATTAAAAAAAAAAAAAAACCAAAAAAAAAAAAAAACCAAACCAGCAACAACAAAAAAACAACAAAAAACCCCAAACTTATTTAGCAGTATCAAATGTTTTATTTCCATAGCCCCCTGCTTTCTGCAGAGACCATCTCTGTCCTCAAGGAAATAGTTTGCTCAGAGGATTAGAGTTAACTGCTGGACAGTTAACATTACCTTTAGCATATGAAAAGTGCTCGATTGTAAATAACAAGGTATTCTTCCTTAAGAGCTCCATATTTATATGTTGAGATTAAACTAAAGTAGCATCACCATCTGTCACTGTGCCACGTTGTGATTCCACAGCACCAGCAGAGAGTCCTAGGGAGTGTCAGAGGGGAAAAAAGGAGGAGAAAGAGTGCAGATGCAGTCAATATAGCCAAAGTACAAGTTCAATAAAACCAAAGCATGACTGTACTTTAAAGACAGTCTTTATAACTGAACTTAGGGGGTTAAGCTTACTGTACTCTCAACCTTTACTCCCAACCTTTGTAATAGCTGCTGGTCTACATTAACATAAACATGGCTCTGCCTTATTCATTGTTCATTGTAACTGATTTTTGTATATGGCCAATATGTATGTATGGCCACATGATAGCTGTCTTACAAAGCCATGCTTGTAAAACTTTCATCCTATTTATTTTAGTTGCCACACCTAAAACTGCAATACATGTTACTTTAGAATGACGTCAAATTATATAGTTCATGGTATTCTAGGATTTTGCATTAGATTGCATACTTAGAAAAGAAATATGCAAATATCCTCAAAGTCTAATACTAAATAGATAGTGTGGATAAAAAATAATGGACCAAATTTACCCTTGGCTTAATACCATTATGTTTATTGGGAACATAAGGGATGAGTAACATAATAGTTTTTTCTTTTACTCTAGAACATATTTTAATTTTGTTTAAAGGTTAATTTTATATACATACATTACTTCTCTTTCCATTTTCACAGATGGAGGTATAAGGTTTCCAGCAATCCTTAGGATAGTACTTAAGACAGTATCTGAATGCTACCTGATTCCAGGTAGTATTCTCTGGGTAGAATCCCCATCTGGTCCATAAACAGCAGAAGGCTTATTCAGTGCTGAAAATGGTTACAGTTAATCCTGATTTATAATGTTCCCTATGCCAACCTTTTGTGCAATCTATCCAGGCACAGTATAACATGAGGGAGTGAATGGCACACATGACAGGACACGTGAGTGAGAAAAGTCAATCTGAGTTTGGAAAAAAATAACTTTAATTAGTGCTTAGTATTGATATGTGTTTTTGCTATTTTTTCAACTCTGTGCTTTAAGCAGTAAGTGAACTTTTAAAAAACATACAGTGATTGATAAAGGAAACGGTGAAAGTTAGAAACACATGAAAGCTATCAGGAAGCAAACATGAAGGAAATGATTACAGCAAGTGTTTGCTAATAGCTTTGATGTTAAGTGTATTTGAAAAGAAGAAAGCTACCAGTGTTCAAATTCTTATGTTCACCCTGATTATACCTTTCTAGCGGCCAAAAGGAGCTACATAACAAGCTTTAATCAGCTCTGTGAAGTTTACCTTGAAATAAAGTACATCTAAATTGCCATCAGCTTAGGAACCCAGAGTAGAAATACCTTGTCTTCTGCAATGATTTGGAGAATAAACCTGGAAGCATTTTCAAGGAATCCCTGTAGCTTTAGGAGTCTCCTGTGGGTACCTGGTCAGGCAGACACGAGAGGAGAAAATACAGACATGACTTGGAACAGCGTCACCTACCAAGCAAAGCCGTTTGCACAGATTACACTTTGCTTAAAGTTGAGGACCTAGCATAGACTCCCTGTACTCAGATATTAAAACAAAATAGAAAAATTGTAGTTTTAAAGTGGTGCTTTATAGTGGATATTCTTCTGCTCATTTTAGGTGGATGCAAGCAGGTTGTATGTCTGAACCAGCAGGATTTTCCATCAGAAACAGGAGTCATCCTGAAAGAGTGAAGAGCATTTTCCTTTTGGACTTTTACTATGGTGGGTTCAGCTGATACTTAAAGCTTTAGAAGACTCAGTGCAAGCTGCCCTGAGACAAGGCTCAGCCAGGGAGTTTTGCATCTACTTTGACCACACACTCTAATTTTTGGGCTTTCGATGAATATCTATAGCCATCCTTGAACGCTCCTACTAATCAGAGTCTGCAACTGGAGGAACAACATTGCATTTTTTATACATCAAGGGAGAAATAGATTTAACAATGTATCTTTCCTGTTTAAAGATTGTTTTTAAAAGTCCCCACCAGCAGCTTAGGGTTTGAAAGCGACCTTAAAATAACAAAGTCAAAATAGCATGTAAATTGTGAGAAAGAAAAGTAGTTGCTCTTCTACCTTTGACTATTTGAAATAGATATGGGTAAATGCCTGTGCTTTAAATGAAAATATCTTATTCTTTTCTAGGATGATTACATAGGTTGTAATGAACTATCTTGTACAAAATAAACATTTCCATAGCTTCTCCAGCCTGCTAGGAAATCCAGCAGCCTGCTGCTTGAATTCCTCTGAGGTTTCCCTGCACTAAAATTTTTAGCCTTAGTTTTGGAACCAAATATATGTCAAATCACCACCAAAGAATCAAGAGATTTGTCTGTTGTGCTCCAGGTGCACTTGAGTACAAGAGTTGGGGTGCTGCTTCAAGTCCTGATTCTGAACATCCAGAAAAGCTTTCCAAAAACTGAAAGTCATGGCAAATACTTCATAACTGTATTGGGCTAATACGTATTTTGGATGCATAAAAAAAGCATTAGTAAATATGTACTTGTTTGGCCAACGTGTCAGGTAGAGACAGCAAACAAATATCACAGTTTCACTGATGGATCATTTATTCTTTCTGTTCTTTGGCATCAGAGTTTTAAAAACAAAACAGAAGGCATGGTTTGATGAGGTTCTCCCATGGAACAGAATACATCTCTCTGAATTATATTGTCAGAAATTTAAGCAAGATGGCAGGCAATGACCCAGCAAGACAAGTGATGGTTTTGCCTTCCTATCTGTCACCAAAAAACAAAGCAAAAGTCTCTCACTCTTCTAAAATCATACCAACTCTATCTGCACTAGTTAATCTCTCCTCAGGCAAGAGTCTGATAAAAAAAAAAAATTCTTAATAGAAATAATGTAATGGAGTAGTCCACACACAAAAAAAGGTAAATCTAAGGAGACTGGATTTGAAAAGCATTAAAATGGTTGTTTACATTAATAATCAGTTATGCATCAATTGATGAATATTGGTAAGTTCTGGCCTGGTATTGACTGCAGAACTGTAAAGCTGCCTCTGTAAGGAGTTGATTGTAGTCAGAAAAAATTAGCCAAGTCAGAAATCATTCAGTAAATGTTCGAGTTCCAGCAGTTTATTCTGTACAGTATGGAGGATTAAAGAGCTGCAGTGAGCCTTTAAAGCTTTTACAGAAGGAGCTGAAAGAACACATTGACTTTTTAATGTTATTGCATTTGAGATTTTAAATTATTTTATTTTCCATATGATGCTAATCTGTTGTTCTTTACTGTAAATATAAACTTATTTTTCCCTCTATTTCTCTTTTTTCTTTTTTTTTTTTTTTAAATCATGTTATCAAGCTAAGGTGTGTAAAATTTTGAAAGTGTTTTGTTAAGCCATGAGGCCCAGATGGCACCACTAGCTTAATGTTAGTATTACACAAATAAAGTAGAACCTCAGCCTGCAAAATCTCATAGAATAACTAAAATAAGAGTATTACTTGTATGATTCAGCCATTATAATATGCATAGATGTTTTTATCTGAAGCATGTCTCCAAGCAGCTTGACTCTTTCTTGTTCATTTATTCTAGAAAAATTCTGAGGCTGCTGATGCAACATTGCCTTAAGAAGAGAGAAAATTAAGTGTCTGATGTAATTCAGTAGATAATGCAGGGAGAAAAAGCAGTGCCTTTTGAGAAAAAGCAAGGACTGTCCTTAATCAGTTAGTGTTGTCTAATGGTTGCAACTTTACTGTTCAACATGATTCATTTTCTTTATTGCCTTCATACAGTCAAACCCTGAGTCCAAGCTGCTAGTGCTTCAATAGCGAGTTCCAGAAAATTTCTACAAAAATATGCTTTCTCCTATCATCTCCTTCATAAACCCAGTGAAAACAAAGGTAGCGTCTGTCAAAAAAGACTTCTCTTTATCATGCTTGTTCTAGTTGCACAAACACCACAGCTACTTATTCCTACAATGCAGCCTCTTGGTTTAGTTGCACATTAGCTTCCACAGGCTGTATTGATAAATTCAAGATTTTGGTCCACTTCTGCAATGTCTGAAGAGAAACCAGTTCTCCCTGTAAGAAAGTCAACCCCAGGGAGAAAAAACTATCTGAGCAAAGCCTGCTTCACCTTTACATTCTAACCACAAAAAAAGACTGCTTTTCTATACTGCCTTTTGCAGTTTTCTTTATTTCTTTTATGCATACAATAATAAATATATACTTCATGTATTGTATCCTGTCTGTGATAGCTGCTCTTTCCATCTGCCAAAATGGGAACTGCAGTTCATCTCTTACCTCCAAGCCTCTCTGCTTTGGAGCTTACACTTGGATTAGTCAGTTATGATCACTCAACAATGTAAGGCAGTCTTGGCGAAGCAGGTGATGCTTTGACTGTAAGGAAAAATTTTCTCCTTCATTTTTGTTCTCTAATTGATGACTTTTTCTGAGTTTTATAGGCCTAATCCTCTCTTCTGCCTCATCAACTTTGTATTGATATAGCACATTCTTTTGATGGTGAAAGTCAAAAGTAATTCCAATTGGAAACTATTTTTTTTTTTTCACATTTACATTTTTTTCATCAGATCATTTGCTTTCTTCTTCCATGAAAAGCTGTTACTTCAGTGCCATACATCTGACAATCTGTTTAATTGTTTGGTTGAACACGCAGAGCCAAACAAAAGTGGGACAGCGGGAGTTGACAAACTTCCACTCATGCCCAGAACAACACAGGGATCAGCAGAGAGTTAGGAAGCTTTCATTATTTCCTGTTATCTGTCAGTTTTCACATTATAGGAACACCATATATCTAAAGCCTGTTTCGGGGGCCTTTTGTGTTTTTTAGTTGTGGGATTAAATTCAGGTTGCAGCTCTCATATTTGTAACCACTCTGCAGCACTGTTTATGTGAAGAGCCCTTTGTGGACTCATCCTGGTTTGACTAGATTGCTACTGGAAGCTATCAAAGAGCCGTAAAATCCCCAGCACTGGCTTTACCTTTCCTGTGGGCATTGACCAACACGACAGTTAACTTCACCTCACAGCTGCAGCTGCAGCTTTTCCCTGTCAGCTCCCCAAACCACTCGGCAGCAGGAATGGCAAAGCCTGTCTGTTCTGACCTGTAAAGCCTCTCTCATTTCTTGCTGTCTTTGTGCCCAGGAGAGGATGTACACCGGTACAGCCTCTGATTAGATGCAGGGCCCCAGAGAGTGGCTGACTCCAGAGCAGAAATGCCGAAGCCAAAAAACCACTGATTTCTAACACATGGATCTGAAATCTAATCAAATTTCAGTAATATCAGCCTGTGACCTTTTCTCTTATTAGTGAATTTAGGCACAGCTTAGTCCCTGACTCCCTTATCACTTTGTGTGTGCTAGTGCTGCCTTCAGCATAATTATCGGAAAATTTTGAGTGTTAATTGAGCATGATTGAATTTTGATATGAATCATGTGTACAGTATGTGAGAAGAAAAGCGTGCTTGCATTTTTTCTTGGGGTGGGAAGGGACTGGGTAAGCAAGATTTATTACAGAACATAGAATTCTGATTTCTTACAATCTAGGTATTTTAACGTAGTTCCATGAACAGGAGTCTGGTGGCATAATGCCATGTGGTACAGTGCAGGTTTTACTTAAAATCCATTAAATGTATCATAGTAAGACTCCTTGCAGTACTGGAGTGGAAGCTCAGATAACACTATTTTTAAAAACCCTCTATTTTCAGGTGCTTAACGTAGCCATGGAACTTTGCTTTGGGCAAAAACTTGACTAGCAATATCAAAAATACATTTGGTAAAATTATTTTTTACAAATACTTTCCAACAAGTCTTGTTTTTCATTTCAGAAACTTTATGAAGGTCATGGCCTATAATAATTTGCTGAGTGTTTTGATGCTCAGTCTGTACTACAATTTCAAAGCTGCTGTTTTCTTTCATATTTTTTTTTATTATCTGTTAAAACTGTTTATTTTTGTACCTATTGGTGCAGATGCTTTAGCTTCATCATTGAATGTGTGAATTGGCTAAGTGCTTTAAAGTGATTTAAATTAAAAAATGCAGTCTATTAGAGGCATTAAAAAATTAGATGTTCAAGATAGTCTAGAAAACTTATACAGTTCACCATCCCTTTTATGTAGCGTTATCATGCTTTGAGTAAAACATTCTCAAGCAAACAGGAATTAGGAATAATAATTTGAGTTCCACAAAGTAAATAGTGAAATTCACTATTGTAAGTATTTTTAAATAATCTACTTGTCTAGAACATTTAGACATACTGTGCAGAAAGACGAGTTGATTCAGAAGATGGCATTTGCCCAGCTTCTTTGTATTTAAGCTTACTAGCTAAGTCCATGGTAGGTGCTAAAATAGTTCAGTTAATTTTATAATTAATATATATATTAATAGAGTATAATAATACTCTATTCTGTTTTCATTTTGATTCCAAATGTTTTGAAAGTTGGTGATCTTTTTCCCTTGGACTGAAATTATTTTTCATTTGGAGTAAGGATGGATTCAGATGATATATTGTGAAACACCGAGGCTTGATCAAGATTTCTTGATATATTTAAGCCTGAAGTTTAGATGAAGATCTAAACTTACATCTGTCTTTGCTAACATAGAAGCTTATTAATTAAATTGGTAGATTTTAAGTTAAAGCAATAAATCAAATTTCTAATCTTAAGATTCCATTTTATCCTTGTAAGCTAGAGATCTCATCCAAGAATGTAGAATTAAAAAAAAATTATTAATTACTTAAATTTTAAATTGTAAATTTTAATTTTAATTTAAATCATAAGATTTCAGACTACTTTTCTACTATTTAAAAGTTCAAAGATAAAGTCAGCTGAAGCTCAGTCACTCAAAAGTCGGTTTTCCATGCTCTATAAGGATAGCATATGAATTTTCATAAGAAAAGCAGATGCTGACTTCTTAAGCAAGTTACAGAAGAGACCGTGATTACGTGAAAAGTACTCTAAAACAGCATTTCAGAAATTTAGAATCTATATGAACTGCATATATACCTGGAAGTATATATACACTTCCAAAGAAAATTATTTTAAGAGCATGTAATATGTATTTTTAAATCTTATCAAAATTATAATTACCAGACTGAAAATTATGCGGATAATTCTTTTATAAGGCAAAATTAATCATAAAGCTTTGTTTGGATTATCAAGAAAAAATTAATAACATCCGCAAACATGCAGAAATGTGAAGGGAGAATCTTTTTTATTTATTCTTTTTTATTAGTTTCCACTGAAAACTCTAGAAACACCCAGCTCAGGACAGCCTCACACCTAAGAGGCTCATTGATAGATATCCATTGGTGATGAAGAATCTGTCATTAGAACATCATGCAGTAATCATTTCTTTTAATACTTTTTAATTTATTTGGCATTGTGGGATAAGCTGTACTCTGCCAAGGCTAAGATTTCTGCAACTTCATTTGTACTCCTTCGTTTGTCATGCACAAGCGTTACCAGGAGGACATTCGGGGTTTCTGACTCCATAGGATGAAGGAAGTACAGGAGACAAAATAAAACAAAAGGCACAGTTATTTCAAGCTGTATGTTTAAAGCTATTCAGCCAGGTGTAATAAAAATGTTCAAAAGAACAAAAATGCTTTGAATAAATGGATAAGAAAAGCTGTCTGTAAAAGGTTGGATTTTAGATCTAACCTGTGCTGTCCTTTGCCTTTCTCACATTATACAGTTTTGCACTCTTCATACCAGCAGCAGCACAGACAAAAAACTTGTCTGCCTCAGAAGAACTTAAGAGCATTTTTCACAGTGAGGGATTTTGCATTTTTTCCCTTTTGAATTTCATTTTTAAGTATCTCATTACTTTATAGTGCCCTGGTATAGCCTGGAAATAAGATGAAGTTTTTTCTTGAAGCCGATTCATGATGACACCTCGTAAATTCTATCAACAGAGTATCTCTCCAGTGACCACCACTTACAGTTCACAACATATAGGTCTCTACTCAATGGGATGAGTAATTCAGTGATTTCATGTGGTAAAGAGGTTGGAGTCTGACTGTGTTTAAAATGGGTCAGAACTCAACATTGTTTTGCATCTTACAGGGCCCCAAGGAAAGAGTAGTAAGTATATCGTTCATTAATGAGTATCTGAAAAGGAGATAAGGCAAAGTAACTATTCCTAAATATAACTATAGAGAGAGTGGGAAGAAACAGCATATAATCAAGTTTTCGAAGTCCTCTGGGAAAAAAAAAAAGAGATACTGTATGACATGACACAAAGTAATCATTGAGATACAATTGATCTGAATGCTTTGGGGTTTTGGGGATATAGTGTTCTTAGTACCAGATAATAACAACATGCATAATAGTAATATTCTGTAGATGTTACAAAAATAACATTTAAATCTAGTCATGGATTATTTGAGAACAATTAAAATGCGTGACTTTAAGCACAGCTTTTCTGTATTGTGTTGTATGTATTTAAACTATACTGCAGCTGACTGCTGGATCAGATTGATATTAAACAGGTCTCATTGAAAATGTTTTTCTTAGCAGGGTACAACTGAACATAGAATTGTAGAATGGTTTGGGTCGGAAGGGACCTTCAAAGATCATCTAGTTCCAACGCCCCTGCCATGAGCAGGGACATCTTTCACTAGATGAAGTTGCTCAAAGCCCCGTCCAACCTGACCTTGAACGGATGGGGCATCCACCACCTCTCTGGGCAACCTGTTCCAGTGTCTTATCACCCTCATGGTAAAAAATTTCTTCCTTATGTCTAATCTAAATCTACCCTCTTTCAGTTTAAAACCACTGCCCCTTGACCTGTCACTACAGGTCCTGGTAAAAATCCTCACTCCATCTTTATTATAAGCCCCCTTTATATATTGAATATATATATTATAATATATATATAAAATATATATATTTGTATAGTTATATAACTATTGTATAGTTATATAAGTTATATAGTTATATAGTAGTATAGGACTACTATATAACTATATAACCAAGTAGTTATATATTATTTATATCGTATATATAAGTTATATAGTTAGATAACTATTATATATATTTTATATATATGTATATTTTATATATATATATATGTCCTGGCCTGTATCAGAAATAGTGTGGCCAGCAGGAGCAGGGAAGTGATCGTGCCCCTGTACTCGGCACTGGTGAGGCCGCACCTCGACTACTGTGTTCAGTTTTGGGCCCCTCACTACAAGAAGGACATTGAGGTGCTGGAGCGTGTCCAGAGAAGGGCAACGAGGCTGGTGAGGGGTCTGGAGAACAAGTCTTCTGAGGAGCGGCTGAGGGAACTGGGGTTGTTTAGCCTGGAGAAAAGGAGGCTGAGGGGAGACCTCATCGCTCTCTACAACTACCTGAAAGGAGGTTGTAGCAAGGTGGGTGTTAGTCTCTTCTCCCAAGTAACTAGCGATAGGACGAGAGGAAATGGCCTCAAGTTGCGCCAGGGGAGGTTTAGATTGGATATTAGGAAAAATTTCTTCACCGGAAGGGTTGTCAAGCATTGGAACAGTCTGCCTAGGGAAGTGGTTGAGTCATCATCCCTGCAGGTATTTATAAAGTGTGTAGATGTGGCCCTTAGGGACATGGTTTAGTGGTGGATTTGGCAGTGTTAGGTTAACGGTTGGACTCGATGATCTTAAAAGGTCCTTTACAACCTAAATGATTCTATGATTCTATGATTCTATCAACTGATAAGTCATGCTAAAGTATTTATTAGAAGGCTGTTTGCTTTGGCAAAACTTAGAGGGCAAAGTCAATGTTCTTATGTCATTTAAAAAAAAAAATCGTAAATTCAATTATTCCTAGTAGCTAGTTATCAGTACAGCTTACAGCCTTCTTGCTGGACAGAAAATAATGAGCAGCAGATACCATCTGGGGAGGTTCCAGAGAACCTTGTTTTCACCATGCCTTTTAGTACTTCTCATTTTCATATAAAGCTACTTATGTCTGTGAGTCATGTCATTTGTAAGAGCTCAATTTATTAAATATAAATTTATTTTCCTTAGATTCCCAGTGACCCTGTTATATTTTATCAAAATATTGCAGCATCATGATAACTAAAAACAACCTCCCAAAAATGTTGTCTTCTATCTCCAAAGCAAATTATTCTTACCATTTTCATTTCCATTATAGTTGATAACATTGTTCCCGACCAAGAATGCCTAAAGAAGCCAAATTTCTCATTACTTTGACAAAATAAAAAGATATAAATAAAAAAATATATTAAAATATGTCAAAGGAAAATAATATGATTAACACAATAATGCAATTTCAAAAGTTTTATATATATAAATATAAAATATTTGTAAATATACTTTTGTATATTTGTAAATATTCTTTTGTTCTAAACTCAGTAGGAGCTATCACTCCATTATGAGCAATTGAGGAAATAGTACTAAAAAAAAGCAGCCCATTGCTCTTGCACAAATTTCAGCTCAAAAAAGAACACAGAAAACAGATATAAATTCTGTCATAATGGAGTGACGGATCCAATATCTTGGGACTTCAAAGGACTCTGTAGATCTCTGGAAAAGAAGCACAGAAAGCTTCCATTTCCAGAAACCATTTGGGCCATGCAGTGGTTAAAATTAAAACCCCATGTTACTAGTTCAGAAAAGAAGTTGGTGTAATTGTATGCAGGGCAGTGCAGTGTGCCACAAGCCATATAGCACATCAATGCTTTTGGCAGAGCTTGAAGATACCTGAAGGACTCTGCAATGCATATACAGCACAGGTAGTTGGGTACTTTCCATGTTTCTCCCCTCTGCACACGAACACACAAACCTCAATGTCTCAAAAGGAGATGAAGATTTCTGTATTTCAGGCTGTACAATTTTGTTTTGTTATGGCAGTTTGTTGGCAATGTCCTTGCTGAGAAAAAAATATGTAAGAGATATCACATGCAAAACACTTCTTTTTTTCAAAAGCATTTCAGTTACTCTGGAATACTTTGATGTCATAATTTCTGTGACAAGCTGTGCTGTGCTTTCCCAGCAGAAGGAGCAGAAGGTCTGGAGCAAGAAGGCTGTCTTTCCTTTTGATTACTCCAAGTGCTATATTGAAATAACTTTAATGCAAAGTACACATTGAAATGCTGTGATTTGAGCTCAGCTTTTTGGAAAATTCACAAATCCTTTAAATGTCACCTTTGTATACAGAAGCCTACCATTAAATAAATTAACAGCTCTTTTATAACGTAGGGTTACATCTATTGAATTCCTTGAAAAGAAATTTTAAAAAAATACTAGGTAAGAAAAGTAGATTAATGGGTTAAATCTCTTTACACATTATCACTCCAAAAGCCAATCTCCTGTTTCCCCTCTGGCAAAATCATTATTCTTACCTTTCTCTTCTAAGAGCTGTTAGATTTTTTCTGAGTCTGGAGGAAAGCTGAAGGGCTAGATGATGACTGGGCTGGGTGACAGATGATTCACCTGTTTTACTGTTTTAGGCCATCCCCAGTTAACGCAGAAGATTATATATTGCATTTGATGTTGTACAGTGAGTTACAGACCTGCCAATAAGTTATTAAGAGATTTGTGAGTTTTTTGGAGGAGTTGGGGTATTTTCTGTCTCTGGTGTTGAGTTGGAATTAAACCACCCTCTGATGGCAACACCGCTCTCTTGTCTATTCTCTCTTGTCAGTGAATCTTAAATCATGAACCATAAGATCTTATATCCCATTGCCTGTCCTCATTTTCTCGTTTCATGAGTGTTTTTTTCACTAAGTGTAAACATCCTTAGGGCATGTTATTTCCTTTCTTTGCTTACCCCCAAGTGTTTTAGTCTTATGACTTCAGATAAAGACCTTTTCACACCCTCCTCCTCTAGTTCTGCCTGCTTAAGTCATGAAACTGTACTTTTTCTTTCACAGAGTATGTGCTTCCTCTTCCTCTGCCATCAGGAGCTGCCACAGTTAAACACCTACTTGCTTTTTGCAAAATAATTGTTGGATAGTTCATTCTCTTCCAGCACTTAAGCTGGTTAATTTTTTCTCATTAAGGATTCTGAAGAAACCTTTCTGTTTGCTTTGTGATATTTGGAAAACCAAGGATTTCTTTTCCCTGTCTCAAGGACACACAGTCTATCAATCTTGGCACAAATACATATTAGATTGTGTGTCTGAAAATATTCCACCAGATCTAATTTTTTATTCTGTTTTCTTTTCCTTTTTTATTTTTCACTTTCTGCTCTCAAGAGATTCCTATGTTCCCAGAGTAAAGTAGGCAGATATATTCCTATATTTTGTGCTTATTTAGCAGGCCACTTCACAAAAGAAATTTCTGGAAATTAATACTGTGCAGGAAGAGCCTCATTTAATGGTTAAAGTCTTGGGGGAGTTTACAAAGTTTTCTTTTGGCTTTTCCTATTCTGAACTCTGTGTCCAAAAATATATAGTTATAAACAGAAACGCACAGATAGTAATATCTGTATATTCCAACAGTTTCCTGGGATATCTGGTATCATTACAGTGATTGAATGACAATTCTGAGTTTGTGTGCAAATGCAATTGTCCTGATCATTTCATTTCCTTGGTCTATAGTGTCTATAAAATCAAAACAAAACAAAACAAACATAAGTACATTTTTTTAGCCTGAATTTTATGAAATATAGATGACATAGCTTAGAAGCTTAGAAGACTGGAGCAAAGGCAGTATTGTTCAGATGCTTTTAATAATGCAAAAGTGATTCTTTTTCTCTGTATTCTGACCATCAGAAAATACATTAGTGGAAAGTCAAGGTGCTTTACAGTATGAGCAGTTACCTTTATAGTATAGTCTCTGCTGGTTTACTGATGCAGCAAGCAGTGGGTTATTTCCTAACCAAGTTAAACAGTTGTTTTAAGGAACAATCCAGACCTTTTAATTCTCTAAATATTAGAGAGAGTTGGCCAACTGAGTCAGCCAGAAATAATCTGAGTATCTCACAAAGTCTGTGTAACAAAATGTCATTGAAAGAAGTTCCTCCTCTGGCCATGCTGGGTGTAATACTGCCTCCTTTCATCTTCATATCTCACAGGTGAGAAGGGTTTCTTTAAATATATTGATGAGGTTAGAAAAGATACTTAAGAGGGGAAAGCTCCCTGGAAGAGGCCATAATAGGACAGGAAAACACAAACGACATGTTACTCTAGTCAGCACTGAATAGAGGATTATGACAGAACTGAATACTTAAAAATATTGTTCCTGTCAGTTCTTCCTGCAGATATAAGAACAACCAAATTTCCAAAAGAAAAGAAATAAAGAAACTTTTTAGGTAAGACGGAAGTTCTTCTCCTTCTCTTAAAGGTTTCTGGTCAGAAGGTAACATATGAAAGCAAAAGCACTGGAATAAATTCAGAAACTTTATCAGGTTAGATAAATGGGAAAATCATCAGAAAGAAACGAAAAATAGACAAGCGTATAAGAGAGAAAACCATAAATAAAAACCACTTGACAGTTTGCTTTCCAATTATTTGAAATTAAATTAATAATACCAGTTATGCTTCAACATCTCGTTTTAAAGAGGTGATATCTCAGTAGAGTCATGCACTTTTCCAGCATCACATATAACTCAGAGATCTGCCTCAAAAGCAAAGGCAATTAACAATGATATTACTTGTGCTGGAATTTATTTTTTAGATGATCATATCATACATGTTCAGGTTATATGTTATTATAACCTTTCAAAAAAAAGCTTGTGGAAATAGGAAGAACTAAGCTTATTCATTTTTTCTCTTTCATCTATGATGGCTTTGTCACTTTAGTAGTACTCACTCCATCATGTCATATGCAGCTAGTTGAGTACTTCATCAGTCATAGTATTTGTCAATATTAGCTAAAAGACAACAGGCATGTGCTATATAGGCAAAGGACAATAAAAGTTGTTGGAAATCATCCAAAACAAACTGCCTTATGCCACCAACCTCACATTTGAATCCAAATTAAAATCTAATTTAAAAGGAGCCTAAATTAAAAAAGCTTACTTAATTCCTTCAATTTGCAGAACTATTCCATTCCATTAGGCAACTAATTTCTACCTGTCAGATACAAAATGAAAGTGGTCCCTCTCTGGAGTAAACTTCCTATTTGTAGTAATTAGGTATGAAGAACCTAGGAAGATGCCTATACTTTGATAGTTGCCTGTGCTTAACTCTCAGAGCTCATCAACCCATGGGTAAATGCAATTGAAGTGTCAGCTTCAATAGTTTCACGCTACAGAAGGCTAAAATGAGGTTACATATTTCATAATTAAATAACAAAATTACTTTAATTTTTGTTAGAGAATCATGAAAGGTTACCTTTGTGAAATTCATGTGTATAAATCCCTTTTGTTGATCTATTATTCTAATAAGCTTTTAGAGACAGTATGAAGAGGTCTTGATTACTATGAGAAGATAAGAGCCAGGAGAATGCAAGTAATGAACAACATCAAGGCAATAATAAACAACATGAAGCTAACAGAACTGTGCAGACTAAATAAAATTGCTCCTCCTGCAATTCCCTTTGGATTGCCCCTCCATTTATCTGTTTACTTCTTCCCTAAGAGCATGTACCAGAATAGATGAGGAAAAAAAACAAATGTACAATTTTCTGGAGAAAATGAAACACCGTACTTGTCACTTAAAACTACTTCTCTGTGCTTTCTTAAACACTATGTAATTTTTAAGAAAAGAGGGAAAAAAAGTTCATCAAAATTCATATGTTTTTCATAGTCTGTTTTTACATAAAGATAACCTATTTCTGGATCAGATGGAGCTTCAGTTGACCATCTTTCAGTTCACAACAGACAGTATTTTATTCTTTTACAACTATATACATTTCATTATAAGGGCAAAAGGGGGAAAAAAAATTACACTAATTTATTACATTATTTCAATTTAAATCAAGACAAGTGTGAAGTTTGTAATTTAAAAAAGTCCAAAGTGTTATAAACTGATTTGGGGGTGTATTGGTGAATTAGGGGGAAGAAATTATTTGTGGTGGAGGAAAAATTGGCTTTATTTTATTGTCTTGACCCTGGAGTATCTTCATTTCCTAACAATGTGAGCATTAAGCTGGCTGTAAGTCCCTTTAGGGGTGAACACAAGCTTTGCAAAGTTTAAGTAGGAAAATCTCTGTAAACCTCAGTTGTTTAAGAAAACAAAAGCAACTTCTAACTGTTTCCATATAAGAGGAGGACAGTAAGTTTTATATTCCTGCAGAGTTCCTTTTATTAAATTGCATAATTATCTTGAAAATAAGTGGATATTAGATGAATGCACACACCAAGAATTCCACAGCATACTTTCAAGAATGGCATACTTGGAAAACAGCCACCTTTTATTTTACATTTTCTGCAATGCTTACAGTAATTTTGTTAATACCTTAAAATTTGTTGCATCAGTAGGGGGTTATGATCCCACAGCATCAAATTAACATAAGCACAAGCCTGTTACATACAGCCGAGGACAGAAGGAGCTTGTTAGGAATTGATGTCAGCAAGAAATAATTGTTTTGTCCTAGAGGGGAACAAATTCTAGAAGGTTCACCCCAGGTTAGCAGGAAAAGTAGGGCTGCCTATGGCACTTTTACCTCAATTCTGGAGTCTCAGATATTGATAGAGATGAGTTTAAAAGACTACACTGGCTGGGTTATCAAAACAGTCATTGTTCTTTTATAAAACAAATTGGATTGTTATTGAGAATGCTGAAAAAATACAATTAAAACCCAGTGTATTGCATACTCCGTGCAGCTGGATTTTACATATAGTGATATTCTTTATTCTAAGCAATCCCTAAATTTTTAAACTTTTGTGAATGATCTTTTTTTACTATGAATATGAAAATATCTGCATTGTGTAACTGTGTTGAAAATATCTTAATCACCACTTTCTTCCACTGACAGACTCCCAGTAAGCAGTGAAAAAAATATAAAAAACCCCCTCAGATTGCTAGACTAGAAAATATGTTTCTTTAAAAGGAATGGAGATTATATTTTCTAGGCATGGAATCTGGTCTTGTAGGGTGCTGAGAGAGCGTTCCCTGGTGCTTGCTTGGAGTTTGGAAAAACAAATATCACGGGAAGGATACATCCACTAGAACAACAAGAAGAGGTACTTTCTGGAGGTCGTTGAAAGTATTTCACAGATAATAAAAAATGCAGGTTTATGGAAATAATTATGTTTTAAGAGGAGATTTCAATCTCCACAAAAATATTTCAGAGAGATGCCTCTAAAAATAAATGCAGTATTTTCACATCAGATGGTTATTAGTTTGAGTTTGTTTACTTAACTTTTGGATTATATCAACACCAGTTGTATGAATATATATGGTTATCTATATAATATTGAATATTTCTACACTACAAAATGTTTGTCTTATTAAAACAATACCTGGCTCCTAACGAAAATATGGAATTTTCCCCTTATGTGGGGAAAAATGTCAGTTCTTCATTTTGTCTTGAAATAAAAACAAATTTCAGCACTTTAGAAGATGGAGAAAGAACTGAAAAGGATAGCTGAGGCCCATCTTTCAAATCTATTATGGATGACAGATGTTAGGAATTTGGAAATACTCTTTCATAAAGAACACCTGAAAGCTGAGGATATCACTGTGCGAAATGACATGTTATAGAATAGAAAATAATGAAAAGCACAAAAATATTAAAACTGTTCTATATATTTACTTTTTCTCATTTTAAATGTTTCAATTTAAAGAAGGAATAGAAATTGATATTGAATTGCCACAAATTTAAAACAGAGACATGTGAATACCTTTTAATTTTATATACACTGAACTTGTGGAACCAGTGAACGTTATATGTCATCTGAATCAAGGAATTTCATGTATTTCATGCAATGAATGCAGAATTTATTAGGAAATATTGCTATTAGTTATCTTCCACAATGATCTCAGACTCAAGAAAAATAAAAAAACATGTTCATTTTTATTTCAGTTATGACATTTGCCTTAAGTAGTGGCATTAGAAAATAAATATTGGAAAATGATAATGCAAACAATTTTTCAAGTCATCAGCTAACCAATAAAGTTAGAGTGGGTTTTGTTTTGTTTAAGGGTGTTTTTTTGTGGTGTTTTTTTTTTTCCCCTTAGACTTTAGGAATAAATTTCTTAAATTGATACCACTAGTATTCTATTTTCTTGTGTCTTCCTAATGATCTAGTAGTGATCAGTGTCTGAAAGCCTGTGCAGTACTAAATGATCAGTGATCTATATTCTCACCCTTTCCACTATTTTCATAATTTCTGTCTGCACCAAATAGAAGCAAAACACTGAGGAAATTCCATCGTATGTTCTTCATTCATACCTGCCCAAATGTAAAAAGTCATATACACTCCAGTTAGGATTATGGCGAGGAACAGCCTGTCCTTGTTAACTGATATGGGTAGACCTCCCGACCTTCTGCCCTAAGTTCATTGTTGCATTGGGGAATTTCTAGATGTGACCTAGCAAAAGAGATAGGCAGTTCAGTGGCCAGCTGTAGAAGTCAATGAGAAAAAATAATGATGAACTAGACTAAGAATCTTTTGCATTATTCACCTGAGGAAAGGGGGAAAAAGTTTCAGGTCTGTGTTTCCTTCCTTGGTCCTCCTTCTCCCTTGATTGGTAAGCCACACCCAGAGATGCTCCTTTGAAGCTGGCTTCATTGTAGCTGTAATTGTGTGCATTTTGTATTACATGTAATCATGTATGTTTTGAATCCAGCACATTTTTACCTGATATCTCCAATTAAAAAACCCCCACAGCTTAATTTTGGTGATCACAACTTACAATGGCCATTCATATCCCTGGTTCAAGTTGTCTGTATAAAATTTGTCCCATAACTTTATGGCTCATGCAAATAGTCAATTTGTTATAAGGATTGGATTTTCCTTCTGGATTCTTCTGACTTCTTGTATACAGCAGGGAGAGGCTTCTTTGCAGTTTTTTAAATGCAAGAAATGGCTTGCCTTTTTGTGTTGCTTGCTTCTTAGAAATTGGTGTAGATTCATAATTCAGTTAATCTTTCAGGCGGATAAAACTCCTAGTGAACAATGTGTTGTACTTGCCACTAAAGTTTTCCTTTTTAACAGTTTTGGAAAATGTTATTAATTTAATCATCAAGAAGGAAATGATCAAATGATGTGATCAAAATTAATGGTCCCTGCAATTTAAAGCAAAGGTGGGTAAAGGCAAATGAGGAGCCAAGGAAATGAACCAACAGCTTCAAAATCTTAGCTCATTTCCACAGCTAAGTGTAAGAGAATGGTTATTAAAAGCTCTGAGTAAAGTGATTATCTTTATTAAAAGGTAGCTAAAGCAAGCTGTTTGTGAAGGTATTCTATGATTAAGTTACAAAATATAAAATAAAAAGCTATTGACTTTAATCCATATTTTGTTCATGATCTCCTGAATAGATCTTGGGAAAGTCACCTTACGTGTACATTAGTTTCTCTGCTATTCAAAGGACTTAACATAACATTAAGTGGCATTTTAATTCTTTCAAAATTTCTAAAGAGTTCTTCAACACAAGAGATAGAAAAGTAAAAAGTCATGAATGTTTAAAGTTGATCTACAACAACGAGAAAGAAGAAGGAATTTTTGGAGGCGAGTTGAATATTTGTGGCTAGTTAGAAGGTATAAAAAGCTATTTTAAAGTAGAAAATGCCAAATAGATGTAAATGTTACCTAGCTATACAGAACTGACATTAAAAATCTAACATGAGATAGTATCCAAAATAAATTAAATTTCAATTAAAATTACAGAATCCCTAGATATATATAATCCTTGTGATATTTCAGTCAGAAGCTATATGAAAATTTTGCAAATTAGTGATGCTCCAGAATCATCTCAAGCTAAAGACAAATGAACAGAAATGAAACTAGATGCCAGTTTTGATTTCAATTGTGGCATTACTGGAGAAATGGCTACAGCAATATTTAGAGCACTTTAGAGAACCCTGATAATGATACCCTTTCTAAATATGCAACATTTGCTCCAGAATACCTGGATGCGCAATCTGATTTCTGTTGACAAACATTTAAGGCACATTGTTCCTTTAGGTCAACAGGATTGTTTGATTGCTAAGCCTTAGTTAAATGGCATGATGAATGCATGATAAAATGTCTAAATATGATATTTGAAATCTTAGCTTCAGAAATATAGTTTGACGACTAATATGGCATTTAGGCTTTTGTGACAATCATTATGGACTGGTGATAGCACATTTATAGTCAGGGCTGTAATTAGCTTTCCTCTAATAATTCCTAACTAACTTTCATTTTTTAAATCAAAATAAAAATCTTCTCTGTCTCATAAAAACCTTCTATCTAATATTAGTCTCACGTGATATTTTGCTTTTTTATAGGTTAATTGGCCTAGGATTTGGGGAAATCTGTAAGTTTGGCAAATGAACTTGTGATATATGTAAACTCACCTATTTTTAAATGCTTTAGGTATTGAACTACTGTAGCATTAAGATTGCTTCTGTAAGACATAATATCTTTGCATATGTTAAAGATAAGTTGATTAAGTGTAGATTTATACAAAATAGACTTCTCAATCCTTGAATTGTTTGAGAATTCATACTAAAATTCAAAAAGTTTTTATGAGTCCTACAGGTGAGATTTGGATGAATTCTCAAGGTCCTTGACTGGTCTCACTAAAAGGAAGAAGGATGAGAAAAGCTGTGCTGCTGAAAAAGCTGTGTGTGGTCTAACAAATAGAAGATTAAAAAAATGTCCTGTGCAGTGGGATGTAAGATGATTTATTTATACATCTTCAAGAATAAATAGTGCGAATGATAGATTTACAAGTTTTTGCCATATATAGCTCAATTAAAATTAATAAAATTCCAAGACAAAAATAATTGCAATATCAAATTTACAGTCAAACTTATTAGAAAAAGACACTTTATAAAAATGTATACTAAAAATTAAAAACCTTGTAATGTTTTCCAGGATTGAAAAGAATTAGAGAAAATGGAAAAACTGCAGTAATAACTGCAGATATTATTTTAAATGGAGAGACTTTAAATAGTATTTCTAAACTAGCCACACTGATTAGAGGATGCCTATGAGAAATCATTCTTTTATAGTGGTTAATATATTTTATATATATAAATCTGTTTTGTACTTGGTTTTGAGAGCAGCAGCAAAATACCAGAAGCCTTCACTTCTTAGAGACTTGTCAAGAGCTTAACAGTGTTTCCAATACTTTTGCAATATTACTGAGTACCACTAGTATTCTTCACACAGAAAAGCCTGCTATAAGGAATAATCTGGAAAAAAACTTGCAACTTGCTGTTGCATCTAGTGTTGAGAAAGACTTATTTCACTACAGTAGAGTGCCATGTTCAGGATCAAAGTGTCAAGTACAGTTTTGCATTTTAATGTTCATGTATATGTTACACTAAGCTAACAAGTAAAGCTCCAGAATGAATTGCTTTATTTATGTTCTAACAAATATATGATGGTCTTGGAATCACTTCTTGCTAAAAAGTGCCATGCTGTTGACAGGCAGCTGTTATTTCAGTAAACTATGCTGATGTTATAAATCTTAGTATTTGTTTTTCTAAATGATGTTAAATGCAAAAATAAATGGAGTTAAATGTTGCAGCTTTGAAAGTGCTTCATGTATCAATATGATGACAAAATATGTCATACCATTGGCATAATCATCATCAGCATGAGTCTTACAATGGATCATAAAATCACAGAATCATAGAATGGTTTGGGTTGGAAGGGACCTTCAAAGATCATCTAGTTCCAACCCCCTGCCATAAGCAGGGTCATCTTTCACTAGATGAAGTTGCTCAAAGCCCCATCCAACCTGACCTTGAACACTTCCAGGGATGGGGCATCCACCACCTCTCTGGGCAACCTGTTCCAGTGTCTCACCACCCTCATCGTAAAAAATGTCTTCCTTATGTCTAATTTAAATCTACCCTCTTTCAGTTTAAAACCACTGCCCCTTGACCTCTTGCTACAGGTTCTTATAAGCCCCCTTTATATATTGAAAGGCAGCAAGAAGGTCTCCCCAGAGCCTTCTCTTCCCCAGGTTGATCAAACCCAAATCTCCCAGCCTTTCTTCACAGGAAAGGTGTTCAAGCCCTCTGACCATTTTTGTGGCCCTCCTCTAGACCCAGTCTAAAAGGTCCATATCTTTATTGTACTGGGGACACCAGAATTGGATGCAGTACTCCAGGTGGAGTCTCATGAGTAGAGGGGGAGAATCACGTCCCTCAACTTGCTGGCAAGGCTTATTTTTATGCAGCCCAGGATACAGTTATCTTTCTGGGCTGCAAGTGCACATTGCTGGCTCATATCCAATTTTTCATTCACCAGTACCCCCAGGTCCTTTTCCTCAGGGCTGCTCTCAATCCATTCATTCCCTAGTCTGTATTGATATTGGGGATTGCTCTGACCCAGGTGCAGGACCTTGGGCCCACTCCTGTCAAGGCCTGTCAAGGTCCCTCTGGATGGCAACCCTTCCCTCAAGCAAATCAACTGCATGACTCAGCTTGATGTCATCTGCAAACTTGCTGAGGGTGCACTCAATACCACTATGTCATTGATAAAGACATTAAATAGTGTTGGTCCCAGTACAGACCCTTAAGGGACACCACTCATTACTGGTTTCCGCTTGGACACTGAGCCATTGACTGTAACTCTTTGGACACAGTCATCCAGCCAGTTCCTTATCCATCTAAAGTCCATCCAACAGACCCATATCTCTCCAATTTAGAGGTAAGAATGTTGTGGGGAACCTTATCAAAGGCCTTACAGAAGTCCAGGTAGATGATATCCATAGCTCTTGCCTTGTCCACTGAGTCAGTCACTCCATTGTAGAAGGTCACTAAGTTAGTCAGGCACAATTTTCCCTTGGTGAAGCCATGTTAGCTGTCTCTAATAACCTCCCTGTCTTCCATATGCTTCAACATAACTTCCAAGAGGAACTATTCTGTAATCTTACTGGGCACTGAGGAGAAGCTGACTGGTCGGTAGTTCCCTGGGTTCTCATTATTACCTTTTTTAAAAATGGGTGTGATACTCCCTTTTCTCCAGTAACTGGGGACTTTGCCTGACTGCCATGACTTTTCAAATATGATGGAGAGTGGCTTAGCAGCTACATCTGCCAATTCTGTCAGGGCCCTGGATGCATCTCATTGGGTCCCATGGAGTTGTGTATGTTCCTCAGGTGGTCTCAAACCTAATTTTCTCTTACAATGGGAGGGACTTTGTTCCTCCCATCACTGCACTGAGGTTCAGGGACTTGAGAGACGTGGGATGAATGATTGATTACTAGTGAAAACTAAGGTGAAAAAACTGTTGAGTACGTCAGCCTTCCCTATGTCAGTTGTCACTCATTCTCCTGTTTTATATATTAGGGGTGGGGTAGATTATTTTTAATCTTCTTTTTCTGACCAACATGCCTGTAGAAGTCCTTCTTATTATTCTTCACATTCCTTGCCAAATTCAGCTCCAGCTATACCTTAGGTTTCCTGATCCCATCCCTACACATCTGGGCAGCGTCCCTATATCCCCTGTATATATATATATATATATATATATATACACAGCAAGCATGATGCTTGCTGTAGGTGAGGTAAGAACGCTTTATCAACAGGCTCCCCGTGATCGGACGGCCTGTAGTAAACACCAACCAAAAGGCTTGGCCCTTAATTTTGAACAGCGTTGTTCATCGCTGTTTTTCAAAGACAGATCTGTGTGGTCAATTGACTTTTTACATAGAAGGCAACACCCCTCCTGCCCCTCCTTCCTTACCTGTCCATCCTGAATAGTTTATAGCGATTGATTGCAACGCTCCAGTTGTGTGATTCGTCCCACCACGTTTCAATGATAGTAATTAGATCATAATTTTCTATGCACACAGTAGCTTCCAACTCCTCCTGTTTGTAACCCATGCTACGTGTATTGGTAAAGAGACACTTCAGTTGGGCTATCAACCATGTCACCTTTTTAGAAGAAAAAGCCCTAATTCCTTTGAGGCATTTAACAGTTGTTTCCTTGTTGGTTCCTAATACATCAGCAAAACCTGGCTCTTCTCTGTTACTCAAAACTCCATCCTCTTCCCCCGTTAAGTCTCATTTAAAGCTCTCCTTATAAGTCCGTCCAGCTTGTTGGCAAAAAACCTCTTGCCTCACTTGGCCAGGTGAATCCCATCAGCTCCCAACAGACCTACCTTCTCAAAGGTCAATCCATGATCATAGAAGCCAAAACCATTGAGTATGGCACCAGCCATGCAGCCATGCATTCACCTGTTCAGTTTGTCTCCTTCTTCCTGAACTCCCATCCTCTGACTGAGAGGATAGAGGAGAACACCACCTGTGCTCCAGACCCTTTTAACATTTTTCCAAGGGACATATAGTCTCTTTTGATGGTTTTAAGTTGCTTCATTGCAATATCATTAGACCCTACATGGAATAGTAGGAGCAGATGATAATCTGTAGGGTTCACCAGGCTTAGCAGCCTCTCAGTAACATCATGAATATGAGCTCCTGGTAGGCAGCAAACGTCTCTAGAGAAATTGTCTGGAGGGCAAATGGATGCTTTGGTGTCTCTCAGCAAGGAATCTCCAATTACTAATACCTTATGTGCTTTTCTGGTGGCACTGGTTCTAAGACAGGTGGGTGGTTGGATCAACTTTGCATGGTTAGCTTCTCCTGGATCCTGTCTGTTACCCACATGCTCTTCATTCTCCAATACCAGAGCATTATGTAGGGGCAGTTCAGAGGATGGGGAAAGGTTCTTCCTTCTACGCCAGCAGAGACGAGGGTCCAGTCTCCTTCATCTCATGAGTTACTTCTGTCAGTCAACTCAAGTTTAAATTCAGGCTTACCTTCCCCTTCACAGCCTTAAGGCAGGACTGTCACTCAGCCTGGGACAGTGCACAATATCATGTATCGATCTGCTCACGTTCCTGGATATTGTGCTTCCTGTTGAACTCCTCTAGTTGTTTAATGTAGGTAAACCTTGATGGCTTAAATGCATTTATTGTATTCTAATGAAATGTTCTTTATAGAGTATGACGTAGCTCTTTCTTTATTAATAAGAATTAAGAAAAGACCTTTTATAAGTAAACTCTCAATAACCACTGTTTATTAAAAACTTTTCATAAAGAATACTCTCTTTTATTACACAAATTCAAAGCAGGTTAGTACAACCTTATAAAGGCACTAAAGTCTCCAGCTGACTACAGCAGGTCTGGAATCTGAGTTGCAATAATTTTTATTGTTCCAGCAAGCTGGTTCTGGGAGTCCTAAGCAATGTCACACTTCTTCTTTTAGTCACTCTCCAACCATTTAACTTTGTCTTCTGCTTTCTGAAAACGAATTGACCTTGATGGTTTTAGAACCGAGCATGTCTATATGATGCTGGTACAAAGAGGAAGCTCCAGGCTGAGACCCTGGAGAGCTGATTTACCCATCACTTTCAACTAGCTAATAGAAAACTGTTGACAAAAAAAATTATTTCAGTGAAGAAAAAATCACAAAACTGTCTATGAAATACGTTTTCTATTTTTTGGCAAGATTTAATTCCACATTTCCTAGATGATGACATACAATTTTTACCAGGCTAGGCACTCAAGACTTTTTTTGTGCATAAGTTGAATTTTAATAGCTCCCACAGGGAGACATTGCAGAAATCGTCACACCATGTTTGATCACTATCTCCATCTAGGTTTGACACTATGAAAGGAGGGAGACATACCTGCTGCTTTAAAGAAAGATGAATCTTTTCGATTCCATTACACGCTATCATGTGTAATTATTATCAGACCTGTTTGCATAGGAGCCATTCTCTATAGCAACAAGGAGAATTTACACTTTAAACTGTAAGACTAGATTCTGTTTTATCAGGGGTCTTTTTTGCTAAGGTACAAGCATTACTAATAGTCATAAAACTGTTAATTCTTTTAAAAAATCAAGTCTTTTTTCCTTCAGTGTCCACTTATGGTTGTGAATCTTACAATTTAATAGTAAACTGCATAAGGAAATACATACATATCTAGGTCAGCAAACAGAAGTACTTTTTTATTAATGAAAACAAAAAGAAATGTGGCAGTTTATTTCTCTTTATTTTCCTTTCAATTTCTCTAGCTTTAAATTGCAGGAAGAGATTGTTCCTTCTTGTTTTTCTTTAATACGAGAGATTGATACTATCCCATAAAATTTGTGCTGCAAGGCACAATAACCTTAACAGGACTGACAGTGTTAGGAAGCTCATAGAATGATTCTTTAATTTTTTTCAGTTACATAGATCCAAAATAATTAGACTTTAAAATGTGGAGGAACATATTAACAAGAGCAGGATTTTCTTACTCATAATTCAGACGCAGCTGGGAATGGAGGCATATTTCTTGTGTGACAGTTGTCTATCCCCACACTCACCTATGCATTCATGAATAGTTTACATCAGTAAAGTAAAAAGTACTTTCTCATAAGAAATACAACAAAATTCATGTTAAAAAAGCAGGAAGGTAACTGTCCCTTCAACATAAATAAAACTCCTGAGGGTAAGCTTTAAGGTGATTTTAGAAGTCTAGTAGGATGAAAGCTTTTCTTTTTCAGTCCTCAAATAAAGCTACTCAGCTTACTTAAATATAATTATTAATTTTAACATTGGAAATTCAAAAATTTAAGTAATTTAGACATCACAACTGAAAAAAAAAGAGTTCTCTACAGAGTTCTGTATAGTGGTGGCAGAGCTCTGAGACCATCTGTCCTGTCGAACTGTCAAAAGGGAAAAACTTCTATGCAAAGCATAACCAAAGACTGACTTTATCTAGGATTTTGTTCTAAACAACATGAAACATTGTGCCCCAGTTGCCTTAATTACGCTGCAGTATCTGAACACTAACTTCCCTGCGTGTTGCAGAGCTCCTGTGGAGTTCTTCTGTAACTCCTTTCCTTAGAAGTTTAGCAGCTCCAAAGGATCCTGGCATTATCTCTGCTATGCTGCTAATGGCTGCTCTGGCTCCCACTGGCACCAGTGGCAGAGTAACTGGTGTTAGAGACTCAATGCAACTGGTATTTGCAACTGGAGCCTTTCTGAAATGAGCCTTACTGCCCTTCATTATGAAGGAGTGCTTGACACCCTTGTCGCACCAGTCAGGCGAAAGCAAAGAATAAATATGGGGGTTTGTCTCTAATGTTCCTTAACTCTGTGAAGGTGGAATTTCCTCACAGGAGCCATTTTATCTGTGTGGAGCCTGATGAGTTGTGGAGGGCTGGCATTCCTACTTGTCCAAACCCCTTTTTTCTCTGTCATTTTTATATTTTACATTTATGAAGACTTCAGTAAAGACATAAGTGAGTAAAGGGGATACGTATTGTGGGTAGGACAGAGGAGTCACACTGTAGACAATCCAGGTGTCACTGAGCCTTGAAGGTACACTTATTTGCCTGTTATGTAGGTAAAATACACATCCAAGAGAACTTTTGGGAAGAAACAAATTCTTGTTTCTTCAGCTTCTGTTAGCATGATTTTGAATTTCAAACCAAGAAATTGTTGTTGTTGTTGTTGTTGTTGTTTGAATTTTTAACAAAGCTGGGCCAAGTCATTCCAGTTTACAAGAGATGGAGGTAATTGTTCCACTGGGATTAGAGGAATTTTAAGAACCATTTAGCAGCAGCCACCTAATGCTTTAAGGTCAAGCTATCCTCAACCCCCACTATAACCAATTATTTTGAAGGCATTTCTGTTGCGTGCCAAAAGTTGAATATCCAGTATGAGGAATAAGTGAGATTTGGGAGAAGTTAAATTTTGTATCGGCCTCCAGGAAGACAGCCCTCCAGGTTCCGGGGAACTGTCGAAGGTCTTGGCACATTTCTCCCAACCCGCACACATCATCAGAAATGGAAGAAAAAACAAAGAAGCTGACAGACTTTGCTTCTTTGGCAAAGTCTTAATTGTCTGCATACCATTTTTTGATATGTTACTGAAAAACAGATGATTATGAAATATAAAATAGTCAGCCAGCATGATTTTTATCACTCTTTGTAAGTCTTTTGAGAGTGTTTTCTCTAATACCTTTAACTGTCACAAGAGATATCATGTGGATGCTAATTACCTGCAAAAACATTTTAAAAGTTTAAATGTTGACCGCTGAAAAGTATAGTAAACTGAAAGGGTCACCTATTTTACATGTTAGTAAACAAAGCAACAGTCCTCTCTGCCATAAGTTCGTTGTCTGGTGAGCCATCACTTAGGAGGTTCAAAATGTCTGACAGGTTAAGTTTATAGAAGTTGCATTATAGCAATTAGAAGATTATAAAGGGTTTTTAGCACTTGAGCTTTCTGACAAATGGTCTTATAACAATTGGTCACTTTATCTCCTTTTCTGTCAAGTATTCACCTTCAGTGAAAGCTTTGCATGCATTTTAATTTGTCTTAAATTTATGCATAACTAGATTAGCAGTTCCTGGCAATCGTTTGTTTTGCTTTTCTGCTTTCAGCCATCTCTTTTTTTACCACCTGCTGTATTTGCCTTCTGCTCAGAGTATGCTGTTGACAGTTACTAATAATGCAGATTAAATTTACTTAATATGACAGGCAAAACACTAAGTAAAAGCAAAAAAATAGAATCCTACATTCTTTTTCTCTGTTTAAGTAGTGGCTTAAAAGTCCAAAACAGATTTATAAGACCATTAATTCATTAACAAAGCAGGTGTCTTATTGGGCTTAAATATAGACAGCGTGCAAAACTGACTATGGTGGCATAGTATTACAAGGTTTTTAACAGGTGTGTATATATATACCTGAAGTATAAAATATATCTACAGGTCAATTTTGATTTCTTGGAGTTCATTAGTATTTGCTACTAATCAAAATATAAATGTTCTTAAGGAATGAGAATTAGCTTGATTCGGATGTCTTGTTAGGCTAAATTCCTGTTTTTACTATTTATTTCCCATCTCTCAAATCCCTGTCGTTACTTCTTGCTAATGATTTAAAACAAGCTAAAAGAAAACTATTTACAACCTTTAAAGTAAGGTGATTAAGCCCAGACAGAAGCTGTGTTTATTATGCATCTAAGATGTGGTTAAATGGTGGCAGAAGTGATGCGTGTAGTAAACGACTGCCCTCTGAACCAATGTATCGTTGACCTACAGTATCTTCCACACAGCAGCCTGGCAAACCTCCTGTGTGAATTGCAGCAGTCTATGCCTTTTCCATATATTTAACTTGGAAGATACACGAATTACCGTGATCATACAGAAAAAAACCCTGTAGTGCTTCATGTTGTATTATAATAGGATTGTTCCATAATTGGTAAAGATTTGGGGTTTTTTTTGTCTAAATCTAGGTCAAGATAGAATAAGCATATTAGACAATTTAGCCCCCAGGTACAAATATAAAGACCCTTTTACATGGAAATAGGAATCATTTAGAGTATCAGAGAAGAAGATGACCTTCAAAAAGATGAATTTCTGTACAGACATAAATGGTATCTTATAGAATATGTATATACTAGTGATTCATAAGTAGTCAACTATGCAGCATTCCAAATTAGCTGGAAATTCACTGCCTGATGTATTTTTAAGGAAGAAAAAAAAAAGTTGCATGAATATAAAATTGAAGTTGTTTAAAGATGTTATTTTTCTTTCCAGCTGGGGCCTTTTCCAAAGGCTTTCATTAGACCTACGGATTGTGATGCATAATATTCTGTTGTAACTAGGGGAAGAGGATTTTTTTCATGGTGTTTACATTAGACACCTAATTTGGGAGCCTCAGTTAATTGCCTAGGCTCATTATATATCCAAAGAATAAAAGTAGGCATCTCCAAAGGGCACCTCAGAGCACCTCAATTAGGAGGCATCTACCTACATTTATTATACGGAGAACTGAGGCTTTTAGCTTTATGGATCAGTTTTCTTCACCTGTGCACAGAAACTGTGAATCTTACTTTCAGTGACTGGAGTTTTTAAGGAGGCAGGTTTCCAGGAAACTAGTTATTTGTCACCTGCTGCAGAGAAAGGTCCAGATTTCTCTCCGGCTGTCATTAACACGGAGACCTCAGCCAACACCAACAAGCTCATTTAACGCGTGATGTAGCATTGGTGAAAGGACAATAAAATCATCCAGACTTGGATATTAGCAAAATGGGGTTTTGTTGTTTTTAACTGAGGACAACAGTACAATGCATGGAGGCATTGTCAGTAGAGAACATGGCACAGTGGCAGGGGGAAGGAAGCCATCTGCAGTAAGAGGGACTACAACAGAGTCTAGGCTAAAGAGAGCAGAGCGGTAGGAATGAGTAACTGTTTTGATTACTGCCATGGAGTCTTCAGAGTTTGTGAAGGAGAAGTACTAGGTGGGTTTGGGATCTCAGAAGCTGGCATACAACAGACAAAACAAGTCCTGGGAAAGAGCGTTCATGGCACAGCTCTGGAAAAACAACCTCCAGCAGTCATTAAAACAATTAGTGTTATGTGGTAAACATAAATATGGCAAAATGATGATGTTTGCATCTGGAATAATGAGGTAATACAGTAAGACCGAGTGACTGCCATCTGGTATATAATTCTAGTTTAGAAACTCATAATCATGTAGCTTGTACAATTCTGTGAGTATCGGAAGTAGCTACATGTACTCCCTCTGAGGCATTTACAATAGGAGGGGAGAAAAAGAAGCCATCAAAAATGAATGAAAACATATGAGAAAATATTTTAGGGAATACTAGGCCAGACCTGAAAAAATAAAGAGAAACATCAGGAATGTTAAAAGAAGTGCTGAATCTGACATATTTAGTGATGACATATTTCAAAAATGTCAGAAAGGTTTTCAGAGATAACAGAGATGAGAGTGACAGAGATGTAGGATAGAAATTGGGAAACAAAAGCACAAAGGAGAAAAACAAATGTGCCTCCTGACACAAACAGATCTGTGAATCTAGGCTTAAGCAATCAAAAGAGCATAGCTTTACTGTATATTTTGCCAATTAAAACCACTTATGATTGATACCAGATGCCAAAACTTTCTATCACAGTGCCCTGGTTTATATGGACAGGGCATCCTAGTGCGTAGCACTTTGCTGTGGCACCAATACAGCTAAAAGCTTGCAAGCAAACTGAGTCCTTCATTTCAGAATGAACTGACACAAGTGCATATTAAATCCATGTCAGAATGTGTTCTCATAACCTGTATTCTTTATGCATTCAAAACCATTTCTGCCTTCTCAATACATAAGGTGATTAACTATTGAGGCAACAGTAAAGCAAAACTCTGCCTTGAAACTTTATTGCACACACTGAGAATCACAACAGAAATTGGGCACAGGATAAAACTGGGAGTCCAAGGCTTCTGAATTTAACACGAGTTATTCTGTAAGTTCATATGCATCATGCAATGTATATTAATAAGAAATTAATCTATTTACCTCAAGTGCACCACCTCCTCTGCCACTGAGTTTTGTTTCCCTGTAAAACTCCACTAGTCACTTTATCTAGCTTTGGTCACAGTTACTAGGTATGGAGCTTTTCTAAAATTTACTGGTCTAATGTAAATTGTTTTCATGTCTATGATTTTATGTCTAACTTATTCACTTTCCTTTTAAAGCCTGAGTCAGAAATCTCAGAGACTCTCACTTTTTTCTTCTAACTGGTTTCAGTATTAACAACAGTTTTTGTGATAACGATTTTGTGCTATGTGGCATTTCCAAAGAATTCTTAATATGCAATTGATGAGGACCCGTGGTCCATGGGGCCATGTTTTGCCACTCTAAGTCTTCAAAGTCTTTTAACATTTTGCAGTTGAAAGCAATACTACAAAACTCACCGTTTTAATTTAAAATTGATTCATGGCCAGAGAACTAAATACAGTCTTTAAAAAGCCAAGACATCAATTTGGACTTCTGGATCTCTGAAGTCAGAGAAAAAAAGATGACAATTAGACAAAGAATTGACAAGATGGAGATGTTAGTCTAGCATTATTATTAATATTTTCTAAGGGAAGTCCAAACATGAAAGAAATCAGAGAAGAAATGTGCAACGCAGCTAGCTTTTATCTTTTATTTGCTATGAGAAACAGCCCCCAGAAAGAACTTGGAAAGATTCAGGCACAATAATAGTATGCTATTAATAAAAAATACAACAGCAAGATGAAGGAAAAAATCAAGGGACAAAGAAATGAACATGAAAAAAGAAGAAACAAAGGAGACAGAGAATGAAGCAAAGAAAAATAATTCATTGCGTAATTTCATTCCTATCCTTTTATTTTTCCCATCCATCTTCCTTTGTTCTTTGTGGTATTTTGAGATATGAAGATTGAGTTCCTCCTTCTGAACACTGACTAGCATGCTGTGATTGACATGTCATCTGACAAATATTTTGCAAAAATTGAGCTATATATCATGTATAAATTGTTCTGCAATTGGCTTCATAAAATTGCTATGTTGCAGTTAAAAATTTTCTAGAAACTACTTGTAATGGCAACATCAGCCCACAGATGAGCACTGAAATGTTTTTATTTCAGACTGGTTGATTCATCTTTCATAATTCTATGAACAAGTCATCTGCAGTTGGGTTGTAAAAAACTCTGGTGTCATTTTTATTTTCCTTAATACCTTTCTTAGTCCCAGGGAAATATATTAGATAACACCAAATTCCAAACAGAACCAGTTATATCTCCTCTATTAATGGCACTGTGTTGACAGTACTGTTCCATTGTTAAAAAAACAACAAAAAACAACCAAAAAAAGCCCAAACCCAAACAAATAAAGGCCCCGCTTATTAGCACTGGATTTAGAGTTTAGCCTTTTAAACCCCATATCAGATTCACCATCCTCAAGAACAGATACAAGAGGCAGATACACTTCTGTGTAATTGTTAAGACAGTCTACCAAGTTGGATTTCTTAGGCGTTACCCAATATAGCATCAGTGAGTGGTCATTAAGAGAGATAAAAATGTGCACTAAAGTCAAAACTATAACCCTCTTTTTCAGGAAAACCCAGAGTTTGAGTTTGCCCATACTGTTTTATTTCTTGGTTTTTTTGCCAGTGTTCCTTAACACACAGCTCTTTTTCAAAAGCAAAAGAATAATTCTCCTTCAATCACTGACAACTTTTCATTTAAATGTTTTTTTTCATTCTAATGATCTTCATCACAACCTCACTTTATTCCCTCTGAACTTGAGTCACAAGTAGGTTCTCTGCTACTGTGGAATAGATGCTCTGAGAGCCCCTTTTAAAAATAGATCTCTCTGTTATGGTTGCTGCAGAGAACCGGACTCAATGTTCCAGATGGTCCCAATGAGTTTTTTGTTCCTATGTCAGTCTGTGACATTCAGTCCTTTTTAGTTCTTGATTAACTATATATATTGTACATTTTATAATTCTCGGAGTTTAGAACGCTTGGAAGTTGCTAAAAAACTAAGGAAAAGACTTTAATACCTGCAATGCTACTTCAGTCCTTTGGAAGGCACCTCAAACCTGAGTACACTTCTGTGATAAGTACATAATGGATTTCGTGGTCCATAAGAATTACAATACCAGCATTAGCTACATACGTACAAGAGTTCATCCATCATTTGCAGTATTTCAGATATGAACCTAGTAAATATTCTATAGTTTCTTCCATAAAGATGTTTAAAATGGTGGAAGGTGAAAAACTGGTTCCAGACTAGGGATTGCAAATGGGAAAAAAAAATTAATAACAATTTGATTTGAACAGGAAAGATCATTGCAACCTGCTATGTGTTGTCTGTTTTCACAAGAAAAACCTAGTGTGCATTATTTTGCACGCATATGACCTTAGGATCATAAATGCAGAAATTTACATTTTCATTTACCACAATCTTGATTGCACTTTAGGTGTTTAGCACCACATGTCTTTATGACCACTTTCAAATAGGTAAAGAGAGGAAATATGAAGCAAGAACTGCTATTTGCTCTAAATTTCTCCTGAAATAAAAATACATTGAAAATCTATGATGGCTTTCAACTTTAACAGATGTAAAGATAGGAAAAGGATACTCTAAAGCTGCTCAGAGGTCCTGTGGTCACCGAAATGCTTGAAAAGGGGAAAAAAAAAAAAAAAAGATTTACTTTAGCTCAAAACAAGAAAGATCAGTGATACTAACACAATGAATTTGAAGTCTTGTAATGAAGTTGTAGCCCAAAACCTAACCCTTCCTAAATTAGTCTTTTATCAGAACACAGTTTTTTGGGGATTTTTTTTTTCTTTTCTGAAATGTCTTAATTTTTTTGCCTATTGAAATTAACCTTTTAGGAACTCACGTGTGATAACTCAAAGAAAGTCTCTTAGTTATTCTGGTATCTGGAACTTGGGGTTAAAAAAGGGATAATGAAATCTGGAAATTAGAGGAAATGTTAATTAACTTACATAATTCACTTTTATACTGAAAGCATGGTAGGGTCACACAATGCTTATTTGGCTTGCTTCTCTAGGTAAAAATACTATATATTAATTTCAGACAATGAAAATTTAAACATTTTTGAAAAATCATATTCTTTGAAAAAAGAATTATGCAGATCTCCCTCTATTTCCCCTTCTCTGTTTTTGAGTACAGTATTCCCTAACTGAAAGTGCCCAACAGGGACTGCAGATAGAGCTAATAAAAGTATAACTGCTGGAATGCCACCAGGATAAACAGAAGCAAAGGAGTTACTCCTTAACTATTGTTGTATGTACACAGGCATCAGATATCTTACATTATCTGCTCCATTAAATGGAATTGTGTGGGATATGAAAAAGTTTAGCATCAAACAAATCTTTGAACTGCAATAACATGTTTACAAAGTTGTGTGAATATTGGCAGAGACTAGCAATAATTTTAAAGTATTCTGAGTGTTTTCTGTTATACTTCAGTTTTTCTTTAAAAACTTTTTTAAAAAAGTATTTAATGTATGTAAGTTGGGGGGTGGGGGGGGAGGGGGGCAGTGTGAGTGTGATTGATTTCTTATTTATCCCTTAAGCAAGTTTCTGTTTCTGCCAGGAAGGAAGTAGTGTCCATGTAACATAAGATTATCAGCTTACAATTCTTGTAATAGTGTCAGCCTGATGCCAAGTTTAAACTTTAGAAGAATGTAAATGTCCCTGAAAAGTGCCATCTAAAGCCAGATGTGAATTTTGCAACCAATTCCATTTTCCATAAGTTTGAGCCTTAACTTTACATATGAACACTATCACACTTCAGGTTATTCAAAATCTGCATTCAGATTTGCTTGTCCCATCGTTTCTTCTCTGGTGTACTTTTGGAAAAGAACAGGTGATCATTTTAAAGTGCTGCAATCTAACTTTTGTAGCCTGAGTACCCCATTGTCGGTAACAATGACAGTTTAGAAGGGTGCTCTTTTCTTTCTTCAGACTCCTTTTGATTATGCTGAAATTGCTAGTGCATAATTTTGCTCTAGTGAATGGTGAAGAGAGAATCTTTTGAAAATGAAAGAGAAAGAGAAAAACACTGATTTTTACAGAAGTGCATTAAGAACTTAAGCATACATACCCAGAGCCTGATTTTGAAATACATTGTTTTCTTCTTTTGTTGAGCATACTCAGCTTCTAGTAACATTCAGCTGAGTCTGCAGATTGTAGCAGAAAAGGTGATTTTTGACAGGTTTTTCTTTAAGAACATCTGGCAAATATAAACAGCATAGGGTCATAAAGTTATAATTCTTTTGATTCCACAGCTCTCTAAAATGCATAATGTTACAAAATATTCACACATTACCAAGATTAAATAAAAATGTGATTTATTAGGAGTTTACCATGAAGAATATTTTCTCTTGACAACAGAAGAAAAAAAGAGTTCATGTGAACCATGGGATCTAAAAGCTTTTAATTATTAAATTTCATGCAAAGAGTTAAGTTCCTGTAAAAATTTATGTTTCAATTTGGAGAGCCTTTCTAGGACAGAGACTGTGGACAAATCCATTGCAAAACTCTGGAATCCATATTCTAGATATTTTCTGGAAGTATGACTGTTGAGTACTCTGCACAGGAAAGAGACAGTGAAAAATGGTGCTGTTTCCTTCTACAGCCTTTGAGGGCTGTCTCTGAAATTGTGGCTCAACACAAATACAGAATGAGGACTTAGGGACCTGTACCTTAAAATTTTAACAAATGTGTGATTCATTTGATTACTGATGATAGACTGACCTTTATTTCCTGTTCTAATTTGTATGACACCACTCCACAGTTGTAAAGGGGAACAGCCTTTTGTTCCAGGGGTCAAAATTCACTGACTTGGTTGCTACTTTTAAAGAGTTGTTGAAGCTGTCAGCTGCAGTTGGCAAAGGAGAAACCAAATAATAAGTCCCTGAATTGGGTATGAATCACTCCTATGGGATACCGGAAATGCTACAGAGTATATATCCCAATAGTAAAGACTTAAACAGGGCTTTGCGATGTTGTCTGTATTCCTAAACGTCAGCTTTTATGGTACTGTCTTGGAAGTGTTACAAGGTCAAATGACTACACTTTACAAACAGTGGCTTTCACTAGCCTCTCAGTCACACCTGCATTAATCAGGTGTGTGGTAACAATGAATTAGATCATTATGACGTGATGCGTGATTAGAGGACAAACGCTTTCATGCATTTACAATTCTCACGACAGGTGATACTGAACCTTGGAGAATACATCTGCATTCCCGCAAAGTCAAAGTCTAAATCCCAGGGACTGAGATTCATATTATGGTATGTGCTCCTATGTACAATATCGGTTTATGATGTCCTTGACTGCTGTGTGTAACACTTCAGTTTACATGGGTGTTCAGAAATATGGAAAATAAAAGGCTAATAACCCTATCACAAAAGTACTATTGCACTGTTACATAAACACAAGGGCCATCTAAAAATATTTTTCATTGAAGTGGAAAAATAAGAGAGCCTTTGGAAGAGCTAGTCTTATTTAAAAGGTTTTATGTGGGGGTGGCAGGCAGCCTTTCATAGATTTTTTTGTTTCAGTTAAGTATGGTTTTGATTGCTCGGGGGGGGGAAGAACCAGAAATTACTGCCAATAGCACTCAAGAAAGAAAAGATCAGAACACATATACTGTACTTTATAGGGCAGTGAGAATAACTTCGTGCTGATATTGCTAAAAATGTTATTGATATCAAGTTCCCTAGCTACTGACTAAAGGCATCTTGAAATACTCAATTAAAAAAAGCAGCTAATCTACCATTATATGTATAGTTATAGCAAGGTGCAAACTTTGTGATTTGCAGCACAAAAACTTTTCTGACAATTGTTCCATTTGTCCTTCTGAAAAGAGCAAAACTATTAGAGTAGAAGATTTAGAGCAGAAGTCTTAAAAATGCATCTAGAAGCTTATGTGGCAAAAAAAATAGAACATCTTTTAAAGCTATTAAAAAATTTGTTTCAATAGCTAGAAGCTTCTTTCCAAACTTGTTAAAAGACATTCAGAATTTCTCTCTTTGTTCCCACCAAGCCTTGAAGGCTTAGAGTCCAATTTAAAATACTGAAGTTTTATTTTCCCAGGCTCAGAGAGTCCTTGAAGCCTAAGTATTTCATAAGACAATCAAATTCTCTTGTATATGACATGACACAATTACTTTTAAGAAAATTTAAAATGATGCCATGAACTGTACTAAGTCTTTGGCCTTCACCAACTCTTGCAGTAATTATCTGTCCCAGTCAAAGGCTTTTGGAGACACGAATTGGTTGTAAATCACTACAAGCATTCTTCGTGGACTTTTTAATTAGCTGATTTGTAGCACTTACTTGTTAAAAAATAACTTTTTTTTGGCTCCTGTCTGTCTGAAATAAGTTTGGTAAGACAAAGACTTCTTGACACCTGACAAGAGTTGTTTTCAATCACTTTTATGTAAAATAGTTACTCTTTGATATCACAGTTTAATACATATTCTCAATTGTCCCAGATAAAACCCCAGAAAACCAAAACCAAAAAGCAAAAAAAACAGAGCTTCAGGGCTTCACTACAGATTTTATATGCAACCTTTTTTGGTTCTGGGTTGCAATGCAGGTTCAAGAGGTTGAAACCCCTTTTGTTAACATGTCAGTGTATATGAACTTGAGTTTATTAAAAATCTGCCTACTTAGTACTGACATTACCAGCTAACATTAACTTTCTTGTTAAAAAGGTGTGTGTTTATGTGAAAACCAGAGTAAATGTGACACAAAAACTGCATTGTAATATGCTGAAACTTTCAAGTCTGTTGTTTGTAAAGCAAAGTTATCATTAGGATATAGCAAGGATGTATGCTTCAAGATGAAGATCTTTTATGATGATACATCAAAGAAACTGCCTGATAAATCTGATTCTTGGATAATAACGGTGAAAATCTTCCCAAAGTCTTGGGTTATTTGTTATACTTTTACTAGATAATTACTTGATATGGAACTTAAAGCTACTCAATAGGTGCTGTAATTTGGACTTTTATCAAGTTAAAATTTAATTTAAACAGGAAATAACTACCTTTTTTATTATTATTTTAACCAGCTCAGTTTTATACAGGAAGAATGTGTTTAATGTTTTGAGATACAATCTTTTCCTGAATTCTGTTGGTTCAATTTTTAATTGGTCTATGTTAACAAAGCCTTCTAAATATGTTACCGGAGGCAGGGACATTTGAGAATAAGTATACCACAAAAAAAAGGTTTTGTTACAAACTTTGTAGCCAGTTTTATATGTTATATTTCATATTAATAGTAAATCCATGCTAATGTAGCAGTCACTAGGGAGAGCTTAAGAAACAATAGCAGTAGAAAATGTAAAGTAAATGTAGAGGTTGATTTTCTTTGACAGTTTTAATTTCATTTCTTTGGGACTCCATTTCCTGAGACGTTGTAGGAAGAAAATAGAGGATGCTTAGGAAACTGAGAATGTTTTTGCCTTATCCTCCTGTGACTGCATGTGATAGCTGTAACAATCCCTGATACACTGTTCAGAAACACAAACACTAATTATAGACTGAAAACTGATGGTGTAAATTATGGTATTCTCTCCAGGCAAGGTGGAGAGAAACAGTACATTCCTGTTCCTCTTCAAAGGTTAGTGGCTCTGCTGAGGTAGTGTGCCTTTGTATTATGGTATAAGAAACTGTTAATGCCACTATTTTTCTCTTTCTGTATACACTTCATTGCTCATATACATCTATCAAACAGGTAGTTTATGGCACTGACATACTTGGGATGTGATGGAAAACAGCAGCAAACTCACAAAGGCATTTACCTTCTAATTCTCTGCAAACAAACATACGTGCTGCTACATACAGTTTACTTCGCATATTTTAGAATAGAAATCAGAATTTGGACTAGTTCTAACTGAATGACTGTATTAATATTTACAAATTCATGTTTCTTTTTCCATATCCTCTCCTTGGCTCAAAAAAACATAAACACAAGTGGCAAAGTTTCAACAGGAAGAGCAACAGAGCCATACTCTTGAGATATTTTGACAGCCATATATTAATATAAATAAATGACTTCTATTCTCATGTAAAGGAAAATGCAAGCAGCCATTCTCTGGAGGGTTATGGGGCTGTGGAAAAGGTGTCTCTTTAAAATCCAGAATTAAGATTGAAAGCTCTGGAGAAGTTGAGATACCAGGGAAAGTCTTTGCATGTCTACCTAAGGCAATAAATACCCTGCTCACTGTGTTAAATTCCAAGCTGGTGTGCTTAACCCTCTGCTGGTGGTATGTGAGGAGCTCAGGCATCCAGCCCTGCTCTGAGAATAGGCTCTTCAGGGCCAGCACCAGCATGCCCAATCGCCAAGTGACGACATGACATGTATTGTAGGTTCTGTGTATTCTGTCTTCTTTCTCTGCTGTTTCCTAATTATACCAGATATTCAGTATAGCCAGAAATGTAGGACTGTTCAGGCATTGCATTGATCAAGATTGTACAAAGCATGTTTTCTCCAATTTAGATAGGATGGGGTTGGCTATGAATTTCAGCAACTCTTCTGTGGCCTTAATCACTAAGTTTATTTTATTATTAGAAATTAGGAAAGAGAGAAAGAGGGATAATTAAATTTCTCCTAGCTCCAGGCTCCATCAAAGATATGTTAAAAATAAAGCTACAAAGAGATATCTAACAGAACTTTTTAAAGATAGAAAACTAGTTAAACAAAATGGATAAATACTTCCAACTTTTCCTAACAGATAAAGCACACACTATGAGTACTTTGAATTAATTCAAAAGTGGTTTACATAAAAAATGAAACATAATATGAAGATCTAAGAATATATTACTGTGCTTATCTATGGAAATTGCTTAACATCTTTCTTCTCATATAGAAGTCTTAAAAAAGTAGAACTTCTGATTTCATTGTACTTTCTTTTGTGACAAATCCATCCTTTTTGTGTCTTTTTTTCATACTGTCCTGACCTACAATCAGTGGCAAATGAATCCAGTGGTCACAGCCCAGTTGCTCTCCCACTCCATTAAGCTATAGAGAATGTGGCCATGCAGCAGTCACCCATCCAAGTGAATCATCATTGTAATTATGTATGTTGTAATTATTATCAATTGATCACAGCAAAATGCTAATTCGGAATAACTCTTTTATGGAACTGGGTTTTTTCCAGTCTTGGGCTTTTCGGGTCAGAGGTGTCATACTGTTTCATGGCATTTATATCTTTTCTTCCTACCATTAGAAAACAACCTCATCAGTTTAGATCATGTTTTAATCATAGTCATGCAGGTACTCAAGGCCATGCGCAACGAGCACTTGGTTGTACTGCCTGTACCTGAGGAGATGAGGCTGAAGGACCTGCTGGAGCACAGAGACTGTCGTGTCTCATTGTTTGGATGTGATTGACTGATGCAGTACCACATAATGCTTTAATGAAAAACTTTCAGAAACCACTCTTTTCCTTAAGAAAAGACATTAATTTTTAAAAGATTATGTTAAGCTTTCTTTTCTTTTTTTCTTTTTTCAGGAAAGAAAAAATAACAGCTAAGGTGGCATCCACTCTGCATAAGTGTTTTGATGTTAGGAAATAACCAAGCATTTAAAAATGTCCATCATTGGCTGTAATGGTGTTATCTGCTACTCGTCTTGATACTTCATCCCAAAGAAAAAGGAAGGTTCTCCATCAGATCTTAGACACATTTTCCACTGTGCTTAACTGTTAGATTTGAAGAGGCTGAGGAGAAGTTATGATTAATATCAGATACAAGTAGTACTGCTAACTTCTGAAATAGTCTATGTGATTGTATTATTCTGTGATTCTAGCATTCACACAGCTGAGGACTGGCACTTTTCGTAACTGGTAAATGGCTTATTTTAATAGTGAAAGAATACATCAATATAATAAGAAAATATTTTGCAATCAGGCAAGGTTAGTCCCAGCTTTTCGTTGAACTGTGTATCTTTGTATCTGGAAGTTTTTAAGTAGCAACCAGCTTTCTGATGTGTCTTTTATATTATTTCAGTAGAATACCTGTTATTCTAAAAGGAAATCTGCCTTGACTCTATTATTCCTTCCCTCCCTTCCTCTCTTCTGCCCCCCAGACAAAAATATGTAAACGATTAAAGAACTCCTTTGAATACAATGAGGAGAATTAAAAAAATTAACCATACTGAAAGTAATTACACTTGAAATTGTTATTTTAAATAATAGATCACAAAATGTAGAAATGATTTTGTATACTTTCACATTTCCTTACTTCTGACAAAAATGCCAATATATTGAGATACAGTATGCTGCAGTACTCCATCTGGAATTAAAATATATGCTAAATAATATGGTAAATGAAAATCAGTTCTTAGTTGCTATTCCAGTTTACAAATCCAAGCTGTTTAGTCAACCCTCCCATCCTCCTTTGTCTCAGAACTTTGAGCTGAATTGCACTTTTAAACTTTCTGTAACATTTCATCCTATGAAACATTAAATAGATTAAAGTAATAATAGAACTTGTGTTGCATAGCTGTAATAGTGCATTATATTTTTCTTTATCCCTTTCAAAAAATAATCAGTTCATTCAAGAAGGCAGGTTTATAAAAAGGCTGATGTTTCCTCCACACAACATGTCTCCTTCATAGCCATCATAGGATGTGCTTGCACTTGGGTGATTGGTTTGGACAAGTCTAGGAAGCCCGTTTCACTATAAAATCTCCATGCAACTAGTTAAGCAGCTTCAATGATGCTTATGCCACCAGCAGAGAAAACGCTTCCTTTTCACATGGTATTATTTTTAGTTATTTGACCAGATGCTTAGAAATATTGGACATGAAGCAAACTCTAGTTTTCCTGGGAGACTGTAACATATACTATATATGAGCTTTATGCCAGCTCAGCCTCTGTGACCAGTCTACTAATTCTGCCTAATTCTTTCACTTAATATAGTTTTCCTTAGAACTAAAAAAATGTCAGCAAGGTTTCATTATTTAGGATGCCTTGGTCTCTGTGGGGGGATTGTTAGGGTTTCAAAAAGTGTATAAACTTGTCCTATAGTTTTTTCCTTACCTCTTAGCTTGGATTTTGTCTCCTCTTGTCTAACTTCCAAAGAAGATTTTAGTGTATGACAAGATTGTGGGGAAAAACAGCGGTTTCATTGGAGGTACGTAGGACAGAGGAAATTCTGGAGATCTAGTTTTTACGTTATACCTGATTCAGATATTATTCTACTTTCATGCTGTATTAGGATAGAAAACTCTAGAATAAATAAGGAAGCTAGAGCTGAGCATTGTTTAAAGGGACATGTATAATTTGTAATAGCAGTCAGTGGTCAAATATAATTTCTTCTTTGAAGACTAACCTAAATTCCAAAATATTCAGTTGCAGTCATTCTGTTCAACAGTTCTTCTGGTTTAATACTTATTCTGATGAGAAGAAAAGAGCTGGAGGGTGCATCAAAGTGGAAGATTCAACTAAATGCAACATTGTCATGGAAGTTTGCATATTTTAAACTAATAGTTGAACTTTAATATATATCTAATTTCCCAAGTTTTGAAGATAACATGGAGAAAAGGAAAAACAACTGTGAAGTTCTAGTGTAGAGCATGGTTATCCAACATTGATTCCAAATTTCCAGTTTCAATTCTTAATTAGAGTTTGCCAAGATTTTTCAGTGTTATAGTAGCTATGACCCACATTATCATGTTTGTCAGTGACCTCATGTCAAAGAAGGTAGAAAAATGTTAATATTTCTTTTCCATGCAAATTTTATATGTTACAAAAAAGATTTCATTTTGTTTTCTTTTGCTATCTCACAGACACAAAGGTCCATGCACATTTTAAAACCTATAATGCATTTGCTATTTAAAATGCAGTCATTATGATGACAACATATCACAGATGGCAGATAGTAAAAGGGTCAGTTTTGAAAAAATATATACAGAAGTTGCATTTATGCAAACTGACAAATAAATACAGTCACAAGGTCAGTTTGTATATTCCTTGTTTACATTTGTGAACACTCACATACGTACAAAACCCCATTAGAGTCAGTGAGATAATTCATCTGGATAGCTCTCAGAATCTGCAAAAACTTAATCACCTGATAGAAATCAGTTTATAAATGATTTGAGAAAGAGAAAACAAAAATTACAAAGGTACACAATTTACAGTAAATAATTTCATCCATCTCACTTTTGAGGAAGTGGTATTTTATTAAAAATGAAACAGGGTTACTGCTGTGATAAATAAATAATATCAAAGGACAAAAGGGCACATTTGAAGGAGGGTATAAATCCACATATCATAGTGAACCAAATGGTCTGTCACAGAATAGTATCCATCAAAGCAAGTTCATGATACTGGGGGAAAAATGCCCTTGTCATAGGCTAATCGGACTTTTATCAGAGTGTGCAAGAAATCCTCAAAATGCTTTTTCCTTTTTTTCCCTATCCCTGTACTTTGTGTCAGGACACGTCACCACTGTCTTCCCATAACAGTAAATAAAGTAGAGATTATATGTTTGCAGTGAAATCACTTTTTCTCAATAAACATGAATATATACATCTTCAAACTGTCAACAAAAACTCTGGAAATCTACAAAAACATATAACTTCTTAAAGTCATACAAGCACAAGTAATGTAATATTTTAATATGTTCACATTTCAGACCAGTTTTCTGGATTTTTTTCCACTTTTTCCACTTCATTTAATTGCAAACAAAATATTTTTTTTTATTTTTATATTTTTATTTATTTTCAGGCCAACATCTGAAGTTTATGCTCAGAGAGAATTTGACCTTACCTCACAGTCAGAACAGGTTATGTAGATCTGCTGGATCAATTGCTCACTGTTGCTTCTTATCATCATATTTTGCTCACAGTAAGTCTTGCATTATATAAATTTTTCTCACTTATTTTCACTGATACAGAGAACTTTCCATGATACTGACTCTTACTAAAATGCAGGATTGCTTCTCTCTCTGCAGTCATGGTTTATTACAACATCTTTATTCTGCTGGAACTATTATATTGTTTACCGAAAATGTAGGGAAAACTTATGGAACAGGAAAATGTTCATAAAAAATGTCTTAAAATACCAGAAGAAAGAAAAATGACCATAGCTCTCAGATTTCAATTCAGATCTTGTGTCTTCAGTTTAGCTTCTCCTCCAAAGCTAAAAAATCTTATAATCGCAATTGTTAGTCTGGACTGCTGGACTTTCAGATGCAGAGCTGTTCCCCTGGAGAACAGCAAATGCCCAGGGAATTCAGCAAATTCTGTATAGAAACGATGAGAACTGAGGGCTCAGGCTTTTTCATGGAGACTGTAAACATGTCTGTTCTTCATTTTGAATTACAATGAAGCCAAGATTAAAAAAAATATTGAAGCTCTTTATGAAACAAGAACTTCCTCTTTATTTCCTTCACATCTCTTTCTCTCACCCACCCCTAAAGAACATAACTAATTATTGCTGCAGGGTGAGAAAGCAGAAAGAAAGTGAAAGTTGTTAATGGTTTCTATTTTTACACAGAAATAAATTATATTACCAGTGGGACCATATAAGAATCTAGGTGGATAGACATCAGCAGTTATCCTGCACAACTAGAAGGAACATGATTATATCTAATGCAAATTATGAGATTATTTTAGCTATTAAATAATCTTTTGAAACAGTGTTCATTGCACAATAATAATAAAGGGGCGGGGGGGTAATAGAGAGCAAGTTTTTCCACAGCTGCCAAGCAATGTAGGAGTAGACAGCATTAACTTTCAAGAAACTACCATTCTATTCCTGAAAAGCCATTAAAATCTTGACCCAGATGTTTACTAAAATCAGTATAAGTATGTAAGTGTATTGCAAATAAAGCATTTTGAGAGCTGAACTATTTTTGGTTATATAAACGTCTTTGCTATTGTATACTTTAGAAGGAAGAATCTTGAATCCAAACTGTTTTGAAATTTGAATCTTCCGAAGACTCTCTAGATCAAGATCTGTTCTTGTTTCTTGCATTGCATTCAGTCACCTTTGTTGCTCTTGGCACATCTGCACTTTGATCTTAAGGTTACACTTCAATGGAATAAGCAGCTTACAGAGACAAACACCATCCAGCTTTAACACAGTGAGCTCAAATGTTGTTGCTGCAATAGCATAAAGGTCAATCCAGGTGCCTAAATTCACTAGCATCCTGGGATAATATTCAGGCAGACAAATTGATCTGAGACCAGTGCAGTCTACTGTCACCTGCAAAGCTAGCCAGCTGAAAGCAAGTTTGGATATAGCCACAAAATCTGCACTCATGCCTGCATTTGAAGGTGCTGACATATCTTAAAGATGGCAGTAATCTTATACACAATCCCCAGAAGTGTTAGCTATTCTGGGCAAAAATCTTACAGGAATAACTCATTAGTTTTGACTTGGGAGCCACTGGAAGTAGCTGTTGTAGAAAAAGCCACTCAACTAGTCTGACAAACTGATAATTAATAGGGTGCTTTGAAACTTGCATTTACAAACAGACAGGCAAAATGACTGAGCCTGATCACTAATAGGGAGATCAATTTTCTGGTGTTAGATTTCTCTTGTAAACAAACATGGAAAGGGAATACATATTCAGTAACCTCAAAAAAATTCTTGTATTCAAGTTATTAAATTTACTTAGGATGTATTTTCTGTAAAATGGAAATACTTCCTTAGGGTTTGTAGGTTTTTTTTTTTTTCCTCCCCATGAGTATTTTGGCATGGCATTGCTAATTATAGTGTTTACAGAGAGAGTTCATTTTCAGAATGTGAGTTTCTGAATAACAGTTCCAAGTACTGGCACTGGAAACTTGAATCAGCTTGGTATCCATCCACTCACAGAGCAAAAATGGGCAGTGGTACCTGTGTCCATCCAAAACATTTTAAATTTAAGTTATGCACATTGAATAAATATCCTAAGTTACATCCAGAAGCACTTGGATACTTACAACAGAAGAAATCCAAGAAATTGTATCTGTATAATAACAGTGAAAGATGAGACTCAAACTCAGTGGATTTACACTTAGAATAAACAAAATCAGAATTTAGCCCTTGCAGAGAATGAACTCTCGACATGCACTTCCAGTCTTGCCTTTTCACTGGGAATCTCTGCAGATGGAGGACATCTTTTACTTACATTGCTCCATGCTCCAGAAATCATCCTCCTACTGAGTTACTTTCACTCTTCGTATTTCATCCCATAACCCTCCTTTTTCACTTTATCCTGCAACCGACTCCTCCCTCTGCTCAGCACAGCACAACTCTATTCTGTGCTCACTTTGGGCTGAAGGAGAACACTTGCATCTCAGCGCTTTAGAATTTCAGTGTGTTTGTTCTTTTACTTTTCTGTATCACCATACAGTATGTCATTTTCCCCTAGCTATCTGTATGAGAGTAACTATCGCTAGTTCTATAAAACGTTTGCTTTTTATTCTGCCTCTCTTCCTGTAAAACATTTTATCACAGTTTGTATAAAGGCCTTTACAAAATGGGGAGAAAAAGAGGCAGACTCTGTACTATTTGTTTCTTCAAAAAGAAAGTCGAGCATATGCTCACACTTGCTTTCTTTGAAAGAAGTGATGAGAGATTATACCTGCCATATGCACAGAGTCCTATAATGTTAATACGGAGGAAGGTCATAACTAGCTTTTCATGAGCCCTGCACCCCATAGAGCATCAGGTCCATTCACAGTGGTATTCTCAGCATTAATAGACTGCAGAGATTTAGCTGGTCACATGATTCCTCTCAAGTGATTTTTATCCACAGCCATGGCAAATGCTAAGCCTTCCTTGTTCACCTTTACTGACAACGAAGGGTTCAACAGCGTCCTGGAGCGTAAGTGCCACAGATAATGTAAATGCAACCAGAAACCTCTAAGAAGTTCCTGTCTCTCTTGTAACTCATTATCTCTAATATTGTCACTTTGTATTATCAAGTGTCTCCCCTCTGGCCACCCCTGCAAGCTGCTTAGACAGAGGTGAGAACCCCTTTTCCAAGATTATTCAATAAAAATTATTTCTATAAGTTTATGTAAGAAACAGAGCGCTCTGGATCCTCAAATTTGACAGTTAGTATGGGTTGACTTCAACTTTCCTCATATGACTTATTGAAACTGATGTATTAAATCAAATCAATACAATGGATATTACTTTGCCATCTAGCAAATTACAGCTAGGCTGAAATGATCTGATGTGGAGTGAATTCAGGTGGGAGTGAGACAAAATATTCTATACCAGAAGGCAGCAATTCTACTTTTTAATTGATGGGTTGTTAGCATGACTTTAAACAACTTGGCAGCTGGCTGGCAAGCCTTATGCAGTGGGTGAGCGCATATGATGTATTGATATTTAAAAGGATATAATCCACTTACAATCCATATAATCACACTTCTCCCTGATACTTTTTTCTACCTATTCTTGTGACAATCAAGAGCTAGGAGTAGTGGCAATGGAAGAGATTAAAAGGAAAATATTTTCTGCAGTCTTTCTGTTTATTTAGCTTGACAACATTCTGAGAACAGTGAATTTCACCATTTGCCTTCTAAAGCTCTAGTTGAAGGACTGTCTTGTTGACCTAGGAAAGAAATGGAAATACCCTTTTCCAGTGTCACTAGTTGCTTTTCTAGTTCTTCCATGCAGCAATAGGGTAGAAATAAGAAAGTGCCAGTCAGAAAACTTAAAAATTGTCAAGCAGATCTAGGAGTAGGGATCATTCTGGGGTTTGTTCTGGTTTTCTTTTCATATCATATTTACTACACAAAGTCCACTATTGTCTTTTCATTCACTGTTCCATGTCTATCTATAACTCTTGTACAAGCCCACTGGAGTGGTGAATGAGTACTTCACTGTCTTTAATTTATTTATCCTTACAACTACTGTGCATAGAAGAATATTTTATTCATTTTATAAGTAATGAAATGTGGCACAAAGAAAATAAGTGACTTCCTCAGTGTTAGGACATATGTTGCAGAACAGAGAAACTTGAATCAAACCTCCTTGGTCCGAAAATGTATACAAACCTGGATTGTGTAGTTTCACTAGCATTATGGAGGGCTGTAGGGTTCACAGTTTCACTCTTCTTTTGTTTCAGATCAGTCATGTGGTCCAGAGCACATCAATTTATTGATGCCAAATGAACCCCTCTCCTCACCAGATGACTATCTTTTTTTACTGTAAGTGACAAGTTCACACTGTACCTGGACAATTGCTAGATGCAATCTGAGATGCTGACCTGTGTCCAGTGGCAGTATCAGGTATAGGATCACCCCTTCCAGAGGAACCTAGAGTTGCAATGAGTTGGTGTGTAATGTGAATGGTCATGCATGTGTCTGCTTCTGCTGTGTATAGAATCATAGAATGGTTTGGGTTGAAAGGGACCTCTAAAGGTCATCTAGTCCAACCCCCCTGCCGTGGGCAGGGCCATCTTCAACTAGATCAGGTTGCTCAGAGCCCCCTCCAACCTGACCTTGAATGTTTCCAGGGATGGGGCGTCCACCACCTCTCTGGGCAACCTCTGCCAGTGCTTCACCACCCTCAGCGTAAAAAATTTCTTTCTTATATCTAGTCTATATCTACCCCCTCTTTATTTTAAAGCCATTCCCCCTTGTCCTGTCACAACAGACCCTGCTAAAAAGTTTGTCCCCACCTTTCTTATAGTCCCCCTTTAAGTATTGAAAGGCTGCAATAAGGTCTTCCTGAAGCTTTCTTTTCTCTAGGCTGAACAACCCCAACTCTCTCAGCCTTTCTTCATAGGAGAGGTGTTCCAGCCCTCTGATCATTTTTGTGGCCCTCCTCTGGACCCGCTCCAACAGGTCCATGTCTTTCTTGTGCTGAGGGCTCCAGAGCTGGATGCAGTACTCCAGGTGGGGTCTCACCAGAGCAGAGTAGACGGGCAGAATCCCCTCCCTCAACCTGCTGGCCACGCTTTTTTTGATGCAGCCCAGGATACAGTTGGCTTTCTGGGCTGTGAGCGCACATTGTTGGCTCATGTCCAGCTTTTCATCTACCAGCACCCCAAGTCCTTCTCGGCAGGGCTGCTCTCAATCCCTTCATCCCCCAGCCTGTAGTAGTTCTGTGGGTGCATAGATCCGTCATCCCTGAGTGTCTCCTTAGCACCATTTGAGTTCAAATCAGGAACATGTCTCGGAAGAGACTTATCCTACTCTACCCTACTGTGCTTCAATGCACATTATGGAGACATCTGAACTTAACTAAATTCCCTTAGGAACTGTCTGGAAGATGTGCCCAAGGAGTCTTCAATACTCTGCAGCCCCTCACAGGACTATTATAGAGTTAGTCCGAAGCAGGACACCCTGAAATGTACCTCGGATGGACACTGGTCATCAGCACCCAATGTTTCTGACTGCAAATTAACCTCTATGACACTGCACCACTTGATTAAGTAGAGCCCTCTTTCAGGCACGTACTTTGTTTTGTAACAGTCACAGATTGAATGAACATTTATTTGTACGTAGGGTAGCTGTCTAGTTAATGTCACTCTTATGCGGATATTCGCTACATAGTCTGAATTAAAATGGATCCCCAGTGAGAACTTTTTAAAAAAAACTTGATTATAAATGTATTTGGGACAGAACTATGAGAATTATAATGGTTCTTCTAATCTGAGCAGTATTGATGGAGAATGACAATGAGTGATCTCTTCTGCCTTTCCACTGCTACAGGATAATGAAATATGTTATAAAGAGGAAAAACCCGATCGTGCTTCCATTAGAGTGGTGGTTTTTGGTGCCAAGTGTGATGACAGTATGAATAGCTTCCAAAAGTCCTAACATAGGGCATACTCAATGAAATTTCCATGTTCAGGGCAACTCAGAATTTCTCTTAAGCTATTAAGCACATTACCAATCTCCCTAGCAAGGAATAACTGGTGGTGAGGAACTTAAAAAACTTAGAATTAATATGAGATTATTCATTTCCTTAATTTGCAGTTTTATGATGGAATTTCTCACCCAAATGAAAGTTTCACTCTTTGAGGTTAAATGTTTAAGGATGTCTGCACAACTGCAATAAAAATATTCAAGGTGATGAAAGACCAGGAATATGATGAGGTTATTGTAATTATTGCAGAGCTTGCAGGAACAAACCATCTGGTAGGACTGTTAATTTCATAGCAGCATATTCTTTGTGTGTTAACTTTGTCAAAAGCTTTGAAAGTCAGTACCCATTTATATTCTGAGCCATTGTTTGCAAAGGTCACTCTCTAAAGTGTTCACACAAAGACAGAGAGAGTAGAATAAACCTGGATGTTTATTCACATATTAGTTACACATGAAAGGCAATTCTGAATTTAACTGGAAGAAAAATGTAACATCTATTCAACAATCCATTAAGAAACACTGAGCTGTAGCTCTTGAAGATGTCTTTAAACATTCTGGTGGGGCAGTACTATTTTATCCTGGAATTATTAACACCATCTTTTATTTAATATGGACAATTACTTTTTAATTATAAATATTTAATTTGAATATCTGATGATACATACCCTATATAGTTGCTTTCTGACGGATGAAAATTTTTCAGAGGAGTAATGTTCTGTCATAAATTTCTGATTTGAGATAATTTAATAATTCTGAGGAAACACTGTGATTCCTATCAATTAATCCCTGACTCCCCAAAGACTGCTGTCTCTACAGACTACATAGCTCCCCAGAGAGAGCCTGAATAATAGTGTAGCCAGGAACAAACTAGAAACTATTTCCATTCCCTTGAAATAGGGGTTCTTTAAATCTATCTGTATGAAAGCACATTTTGCTTTTACTCTCACTTGAAAAATAAAAAAAAAAAAGATAAAAGGTATTAATTTCTTTTTGTTAGAAAGGAAATTTTCCTTTTGCAGCAATGTCTACTGATATAAATAGACTGTTATACTATATGACCAAAGTAGAATAAGTGATACTTAAATATTGTGATTTGGGGACTTGGTATATAGTTTGCATTGGGTAAGCACACAAACAAATCCTGTGACAGTTTTGCACTGTTTCTAGAGGGTTTTATACCCAGTTTACCAAAACCAAAGGGAATTGCGTGTGTAATTATTTTCTTTTTTTTTTTTTCTTGAGCTTACGTATTTATCCACCTTCAGGCATTCATGAAGACAAATACTTTCATCTTTGATACAATGTGAATATTCCACCCTGAGAAAAGTTTCAAATATCCAAAAAAAGGTTATTAAAAAACTAGGTAAATACAGACATTTACAATTTGTAAACTCAATGTTTCAAAGATGTATTGGCTGGCTCTCTGAATGCTGAGAAGAAAAAAGAAATCTTTATTTTGTCTGTATACAAGTAATTCTAAGTTTAAGACTTCTATCCAGCCAATATCCATATCTGAAAGGCTCATATGTGGTGAAATATGTTAAGAAGTATGGGTGAAAATAAGTAACAGTGATTTTTTTAAACATAAATGCCATATTCTGCAGAATACACATTTCATACAAAAAATCCACACTTAAGTGAAATTTAAAAAGTTAATTTCAAGCTAAATGTTTCAGTTAACACCAGAATAAGGTTTAAGAAAAAATCCATTTAAACATATTTTTCACCTTTGTTATGATAGGTTTGTTGTCCATGCTTATTGAGGAAATGTCTGAGATTCAGCATGAAAGATTCCTGACTCAGAGAGCTTTTAAGAATGAGAAATATAAACAAATGAGATATATAATGAGCATAAGAAGGGTTGGATGTACAAAGAATGAACAGAAAATACCATCTTGGATGAATAGTACATTTACTTGGTGGAGTAAAACATAAACAAAATGGAAAGCAAAAGGAAAGGAAAGAAGAATGGACAGAAGGATAAGGGAAAGAACAATGTGTATGGAACAAACTTAAGGAAAGAAACTGAAAAATAAAAGATCAAAATATGACAGACAAAGTGCACTTAGAATTCTAATAATTTTTTTAACTGACCAAAAGCCATGTATTTGCTGCCTTTGGATGTATTCGTCTGAGCTGGAATCTTTCTGCAGATTTTCTCAGGTCATCCACCCTTTTGTCTACACATGCGGTCATAGTCCGGGGCTGTTAAGAGCAGAGTCTAACACTAGTTTTCTCTGTACTTTTTACTTTGCAACATTCTGTATGGTTGTATAGTGTATATTAGCAATAGCAATTGTTTCAAAAATCTCCAGCTGGAAAATTGATGAGAGTTATAACTAACACAGATAATTAAACAGAGTAAAAAATTACAACATTGAAAATGCTTTTACAAGTGTTTTGGTCATATGTGGCCAAAAGATTGGAAATCACTACCTCTCAAGACAGCTGGCTACCCAGGCCAGATGCACTTTGATTGTCCTTTGGTTATGAGTATTCTGACCATCTAGTCTAAACCCATGCAAATTTAGGCTATTACACAAAAGTTAGGTAATTCAGAAGTGTCCAAAGAATATCTTGTACAAGATGACTTGAACAAGTCCTGAGTTTATGCACACTAACTGAGTTGTTTTGGGAAACTTAGGTATGGCAAAACAAACAGCAAAAATACAATTTTCTGCTGGAAGTCCATAATTTTTCAGCCATCAAAGTGAAACACTTGGATAGGTTTATAGCCTAATCAACTAAACCAGGATTTTGGGGAAAATAAAACAAAACAAAACCAAAAAAAGCAAACCCAAAAAAACAACCAAAAAAACCTTCTACTGGTGTGATGAAAAGGTGATTAATTCAACTGTTGTAGCATCCTAGGTCAGTGATAACCAAAATAAAGGTTAATCTGCAAAGAAAGCAACAAATAACATGCACTCAGGAAGAGAAAGGGGAAAACAGTGGACTTTTGTTTTCCATACTTGCAACAGAGATTAGACTGGAAACAACATTTCTCTCTGCTTTACAAAGATGACAGATAATCTCCTGGGCAGCAGATTCCAAACAAGAAAGAGTGGACCACAGAGAAGCTGATCAAATTTTGTGACTGACAGAAAACTAAGAGGTCAAAGGAACATGAATGAACTTATAAGAAGGTGGTATCTATATACAATGTGACAAAAGACACAGCAGTAATGGTGAAAGAAATTGTAGGCAGCAGAGTATCAATATACAGTTGCTTTTGTTTTTTTAGATAGCAAATATTCTTAGAAAGACCTACCAGGTAAAGAACTGTTTCTTAAAGCTTTTGTCAGAATTTTTGGAAAGGATCATCAGCTCTTTGCAGAAGGTATTTCTGGGAGCTGTGACACACCAATTAAATTAATTCTCTGCTGGAAATGAAGGAGAATCTTCATACATACAAGCTGTATTTGAGAAGCTACATTTGGTGAAAGGAACCTCTTCCAGCAGCTGAACCAACAGACCATAAGCTATACAATGGAGAATGAATAAGTTCCTGACATGCCTAATATGAAACATAAGCAGAATTAATGAAAAAATGTGTCAACACTGGTTTCCATGCATACTGTATATATACATCCTAGCTATGTGGAAAAGGGCTGAAAAGTTGGATGTAGTTCCTTTTTGTCCTTATTTGTAACAAATGGACCTTGTTACTTTTGGAAATTATTGCAGAAATAATCACGAAAATTGCTGCAGAATTTCAATAAAGGCAGAAAAGGAACAATATTGTTAGATCTATAGCCTGTGTATGAAACCACTGAAGTACAAAAGGAAAGAAAGTTATTTTGTCATGGATTGTACTTACACATTTGTTACCATATTTCTCTTTTGGAAAACTGCAGCTGGATGGAGTGGCTGAAAATATCCTAAAATCAATACAAAATCTCTGTGGAAATTCTCATGAAAAAACCATGAGCAAAGTAATTGGCTTAACTTGAGGGTAGGTATGAGACAAGGTTGTCAATTCCACTGACCCTCTTTAACCGTTATGAAGAAGAAATCTTAAGAAAAACACAGACAGAAACTCAAAAAAAGAATGTTATTGTTATTAGATGGAAAGAATGGCCATCCTTTCTTGATCGGTGATATTGCCCTGAGTGGACATCGCGCAGGAATTTCAGGAAAAGAACAGCAGAAACATAATAGTCAAGTCTAAAGGTATGTGAAAGTACAAAAAAAAAAAAAAAAAGGTTGCAACTCAGTGCAAAGATGCGATGAAGTATGCTGAGCTTTTTGCATCCAATACTGAATGACAGAATCACCAGGGATGCTCATCATTATGAGAGTTGTAACTCTCAAGTGCTGCTCTTGGGAAAACCTGCAACATTTGGAGACAAGAATATACTACCATAACTTCTTGTGAGGAAGAAATGAAACCCTTTGTCTCTGGCATATTTCTACAAGTATAAGGATGTGAACAGTAAGACATCAAGTGTCAAGCAGTTTTCTGTGCTGGTGTAACGTTACTCTCAGATATTGTAAAATCTATGCCATACTTCTACAGTTCAGCAGTCACACAAAGTTGTTGTGGAATTGAGTGATGCCTGATATACAGGTACTAAAAAAACCCACTGTGGATAGTCAGAATCAACTAAACACCATCAACTATGTAAATTTTAGTTGAACAATTTAAATTTGAAAAGGAATCGTGACTATAGAGATAATGTATTCAGACTGATTTTGCCTATGTAGGAATACTATTTATGCTGTACTGTATTTCCAGATACTGTTTGATTTGTAAAGTTAAACATTTATGTCATTTATTGATATAATTATTCTGTGTCTTTGGAGAATTAGTGAGCACTGATCAATAGTTTGGAGGTTAATCAGTACTTTACTTCTTGTTAAATTTAGTTCAATTAAACAGAATTGATGCTAATTACTGTCCTGATTAAGCAGTGGTTATTACCATATTTACCATTCACTATCAGTAGGCTAAATCAGTTTCCCAAGAGACATCTCAATAAAACAGCTACAGTGACATAGCATGCCCCAATTAAACAGTGTGTATTGTGATAACATATTTACATAGAACTTCTCATGCTGACACAAATTAGAAACATGTACTATTTTTAAGACTAGACAACATATAGCCAAGACATTATGAGTGCACATTAGTGAAAAGATGGAAAAATGCAGAAATTGACCCGAAAACAAAATTTCCGTTGCTCCCATGAACAAAAAGACACTGTATTTTCAAGACTCAGTTGAATAATGTACAAAGAAACCTATGTTCACCTTGAAAAAAAACTAGAAACTGCCTTTTCTGAAGGGGCTTATGTTTTTAAAAATATGATTCTTTGTTAAGTTTTTCACGTACAGACTATATGTAGTTCTCTTCCTCTCTTTCTCCATATTCCTTCTGTCTGTTTAGGGGTGGAGGGTGGACATAGGTGTTGGGATCGAATCTGTGCATGAAGAGGCATTTGTGCTACACTTTTTAACTAAATGGGGTAACAGTTCCATACTGGGATGTTCCATAAGTATGCTGGGACCATACTTATTTTTTTATTAAAAAAAAAAAAAAGCATAAAAAGCATACAGAATTGCCATAAAAAGAGAAATAATTATATCACAATGACATATGCTGAATTATTTATTTCATTTTGTTGCTTTCCTCCCCACATCCGTCTTTTCTGAAGGAAATTTTCCAAGCATCTGGACTAGCTAACAATGATAAAGGAGCAACACTTTATGTTTTCAACCTGGATATAAGCATTAAATAATTAATCCTTGTATGACTGTCTTTTCTCTGTTAAGTTAGAAAAGTACAATTATTCAATGTGTTTGTATTTGTCAGATCATCTGGTGAATACAGCTCTGCTTATCCAAATGTATATGGATAAAGCGAGATTCATTTCTCAATTCAGCACAAAGACTACACATAAGAAGATAAAAATATTATTATTCTTCCTATGATATCTCTCTCAAAAAGTTATTCTGTCCTAAGAGACTGTTCTCCTCCACTTCCCTCAGATCAAAACTTTTTATCTTTTAATATTTATGAAATGTGTGTTACATAAGAATACTGTTCTGATATGTAAGGGTGGTTTTGTTTTGCTTTTTTTTAAAACAGACCTATTTTACATCCTTCACACACAATATTATATTTTGCAACAACCATTATTTAAGGTTCAGGTTTCATGTAACTTGCCAGGCAATAAGTTGCAATAGAAATTATCTGCGTTTACTAGTTATGATTCTTATGGGCAGACAAAGAAGGCAGATGTCTGCCCTTTGCCAACCTTCTTCCGCATATCTCTACTTCAGAGTCAAAGAAACGATGGAAAAAAGGATGTTGGTTTTGATCTGCCTGGGTGCTGTAGGTAAACCTTTTATCTTTCAGGCTCTGTAATCACAAATATGAGCCAAAGAGAAGGACAGTTAATATTTTGTTACTATTTCACTAAGACTGTAAATGTATTTTTTTTTAATTCTGTAAATATGATTTAAATCACATCAAAATTCATTTTGTACAAATCCTTTGCAGTGGGACAGAATATGAAATGTAAGATACAATTCTAAGAAAAGACAAAGGTAAGATTTATTCAGAAATACTTTTTTTTTTTTTTTCCCCATGTCCATTTTTCTCCATTATGTTTCACACACATTTTTGGTAAATTGCCAACGTTCATACAGCATTTTGCTTTTGATTTCAAATATATTTTATTTTCAGATTATGTAAATTGTCCTGCTGGGTTATCCAGGGTAAAGAGACAAAAACACATCACAAATCAATCCAAATGCAGAGAGAACTCTTGCCAAGAGACACCCCTGCTCTTTTTGGAAATAATGAAGGTGGCCCAAGGCCCAAAGCAGAGACCAGTTTGGAATCCCATTTCTCCAGTCTCTCTGTTTAAAATTTACAGGTTTGAAGCCCAGATAATGAAGGAGGGGTACGTCTGCTGTACTGCAAACCTCAGTTCTTTCCTCAGAAAGAATCTAGGACACCAAAGAAGACAAAATAGACCTGTGTGTCTCTCTCTGTGAACTTCTACTGGAAATCAAATTCACAATGGAACTTTCATTTACCACCCTGACACCATCTATCGTCTCCTGAAAGGCTTACAGAAGAAGAGTAACTATGTGATGAGAAATATACTTATCATGCTATCCATAGATGGCCTAAACTTGGGTTTAGTCATGTAAAACAGACTTTCGATACAACAGACTCTCTGAACCATGAAGAGGTGATGATTGCTCTTGGGTTGCTGGTCATCACTTTTACGTGAGCAGCAATGGCAAAATGCAGACCTACAGCCACTCCATCATATTGGTTTTAGATAAACTGACTGGGTTTGGCCTTGCCATGGATCCCTGTAGCTTTTTTAGAATTTGCCTTGGGTCTGAATGAAAAGAGCAGGCTATTGGCTGGGCTTCTCTTTTTAGAAAAATAAATTATATAGGAAGAGCTGCAGTTATGTATACATAGAGAGAGATGCTGAGTGCATAATTTAGGGAAGGCGTTCATGTTGAGAAACGAGCAATACAGGCTTGTTGGAAAGGAAGAAGAAATGCAGGCACTCTCAAAAGATTTTCATAATTCACATAAGCTTATAATAAGCATTAGTACTTTTAGATGCTTAATTGAACCACTAGCAACCTCTGAACCTTTGGAGGTGCACAGAGCACAAAGTGTAGTCAGGCTTCTTCTCTGATGTTTAAGTCATTTAATTAATTATTATAAACCTGCTGGAGCTTGATGGATTTATAAGAAAATTATGTGCTTTTAATGTAGTACTTACACCCCTGTGGGATTGTTCTAGTGAATAAATCTTTTTCTTGGCAAGATTTACTTTTTTGAGCAACTGGAATGATTTGCTGGCTTCTGAAATAATTTTCATGCCTACTGCCACCCATTTTGCCTGTTTAGAGACAGCTTAGCTTTTACAACAACTGGAAATACTTGTGGCTGATACAAGCATGTTAAGATAGTACTTTATAAAAAGTAGACTCAGAAAAATAAATATGAGCTGGTTAGCATAAAGCTGTGTAATTAAAAGTTATCTTGAATACTTGTGCTTTTGATACATTATTGTGCTTGTATTGGAATCAATATAAATATGTTATTGTAGTTCATACTGATAATAATTAGGTATTAGGGAACATACATTTTTGTGTATGCATGTGTCTGAGCACTTGGCGGTTTATATAGAGCTATTGCACAGCATTTGCTGATTATGGTTGCTGATTATGATGGTTCAATACATAATTCTTTATTCTAATCTAATGTAATAATTCAGTTATTTACAGAGCAAATGTAAGAAATGTAGAAAAACTATCAGATGATGGTGAGCAAGCAGATATGACAGTCTTGTTCTGTCCTCTTTGATGGCATCTTCTCTTCCTTTGTTAGCCTATAGGGGCTTTAAAACTGTTTAAGGGCTCCTCAGTACTAGTCCTGTATAGAGGAGAAATCCATAGTGGCAGGAGACTGATTAAGGCATTCCGCAGTCCTGAGGTTATGAATAGGAAGAACTGCTGAGATAAATTGGAAGAGCTGATGGTGATGTTCTGATTTATGCAGGGACCACAGTAGATTTTAGAGTCTCTAGTATCAGAGAGTACAAGAATAAGGCTGTTCGGAATCTATTCTTCTGTTTCTATGTTAAAGTCTTTTTTTTTTCTTTTTTTTTTTTTTCAGGGCATTCTAAATCTTGTAGGTATTAATATCCAAAATGTCAGTGAACAAATTTATGGGCCAGTTTGTTTTCCAGAATAACATTCCATATAATGTGTTATCATCTTCAAGGCCATGGTTAGCTCCAGAAGTAAGTAATTATGGGCCCACTCATATGCATCAAGTGCATCTATATTTTGTATAGCAAAGGTCTTAATTTCTGGATAAAATGAGAGTCAACTATTTTCTCAACTAGCATACTGGATTATATTGTGCCTTTAAGTGCATATTTAATTTCAAGAACATCTTAAATCTATTATGCATGTGCTTATCTTTTATTAACTTTAAGCTAAGCTCTTCACATGGTTGTAATTTATTGCAATATCTACAAGCTTTCAGCAAAATCCCATTGAAGTAAGCAGGTACCTCCAAGAAATAAGCCTCCGAATACAAACTTTAAATTAAAAAAAAAAAAAAAAAAATTAAAAGAAGCAGATGATTCAATCTGATTGTTCCTTAGTTTATGCCAGGCACATAGTTCACTTGTGAACAACAGCACCATGAGCCTTCACACTGCTCAGAAAGCTGAGGACCCACATTTTCCCTAGTCTTCCTTTTATACCCAACATACCTATAGAAGCTTTTCTTGTTGCCCTTGATGTCCCTGGCCAGATTTAATTCTATCAGGGCTTTAGCTTTCCTAACCTGATCCCTGGCTGCTCGGACAATTCCTCTGTATTCCTCCCAGGCTACCTGCCCTTGCTTCCACCTCTGTAGGCTTCCTTTTTGTGTTTGAGTTTGTCCAGGAGCTCCTTGTTCATCCATGCAGGCCTCCTGGCGTTTTTGCCTGACTTCTTCCTTGTTGGGATGCTTCGCTCCTGAGCTTGGAGGAGGTGATCCGTGACTATTACCCAGCTTTCTTGGGCCCCTCTTCCCTCCAGGGCTTTGTCCCATGGCACTCTACCAAGCAGATCCCTGAAGAGGCCAAAGTCTGCTTGGTAGTGAGCATGCTGTGCTCAGGGGTCCAGGGTAGTGAGCTTGCTGTGTACCCTTCTCGGTGCCCTAAAGATCTTGAACTCCACCATTTCGTGGTCACTGCAGCCCAGGCTGCCCTTGAGCTTCACATTCCCCACCAGCCGCTCCTTGTTGGTGAGAACAAGTTCCAGCATAGCACCTCTCCTCGTTGGCTCCTCTACCACTTGGAGAAGGAAGTTATCATCAACGCATTCCAGGAACCTCCCAGATTGCTTATGCCCTGATCTATTGTCTCTCCAACAGATGTTGGGGTGGTGGAAGTCCCCCATGAGGACCAGGACTTGTAAACATGAGGCTGCTCCTATCTGTCTATAGAGGGCCTCATCCACTCAGTCTTCCTGGTCAGGTGGCCTGCAGCAGACCCCCACTACAATGTCACCTGTCCCTGCCCTCCCTTTAATCCTGACCCATAAACTCTTTGTTGGCTCCTCATCCATCCCCAGGCAGAGCTCCATGCACTCCAGCTGGTCATTGACATAGAGGGCGACACCCCCTCCTCCTCTCCCCTGACTGTCCTTCCTGAAGAGCCTGTATCCTTCCCTTCCAACATGCCAATCATAGAAGCCACCCCACCACGTCTCCATGATGCCAATGAGATTGTAGCCCTGCAGGCGTGCACACGTCTCTAACTCCTTTTGTTTATTCCTCATGCTACATACGTTTGCATAGAGGCATTTAAGTTGGGCCCCCAATGAAGCTGTCTTACCGGCTGGAGTCACTGGAGTTCCTTTGTGCTGCTCTTCAGGCACTCTCCTGCTGACCTGTGTTCCTTCTCCAGGCTCTGGGCATCTATTGCTGCCACTGGCATCAAACTGGTAGGAGTGGGATGGATTGAGGTTCCCCTCCCCCAGCATCTCTAGTTTAAAGCCCTCTTCACCAGCTTGGCAAGCCTATGACCGAAGATGCTCTTCCCCTCCTCTGACAGATGGACCCCGTCAGCCCCCAGTAGGCCAGGTTTCTCAAAGCGAGTCCCATGGTCTAAGTAGCTGAACCCCTGGCTGTGGCACCAGTCCCATAACCATTTGTTGACTCGCCAGATTCGACTGACCCTTTCAAACCCCTTCCCTTTGACCGGCAGGATTGATGAAAAAACTACCTGCGCTCCCGAGTCCCTTACTGCCACTCCCAGGGCTCTGTAGTCCTTGATAGTCCTCAGACGGCTTCTGGCTGTGTCACTGGTGCCCACATGAAACAGCAGCAGCAGATAATAGTCAGTGGACTGTACGAGGCTTGGTAGCCTCTCGGTCACATCCCTGATGCAAGCCCCTGGTAAGCAGCACATCTCTCTAGAGAGTGTCAGGTCGGCAAATGGGTGCCTCCGTACCTCTAAGAAGAGAGTTGCCTACTGCTATCACCCGTCGCCTTTTCTTAGTGGCGCTGGTTGTTATACGGGGGGCTGTATTACTCAATTCCACCTCTCCTCTCTTCGGCCTGCAGAGTGGTGAAGCCGTTCTGCAAGGGCACCTCAGGCTTAGGGGGAAGTCTCTTCCTCCTGCTGGTCTTTGCCTTTGCAACCGTCCATTCTTCTGCATTATTGGCCCCCCGCTCCCTTCTGCATGTGCCGGTGGGAGAGTTTTTGGCTGTTTGGCTGTGGGCTGTGGGTCCCCTGCAGACTGCAGTTGGAACCAGCTATCTAGCTCCTTCTCTACCTCCCTGATGTTACACAGTCTTCTCACCACCTCCTGCAGCTCAGCCACCTGCTGCAGGAGGTCCTCGACCTGGGCACACCTTTTGCAGGCAGGTCTGCCGCCTGTCCCTGACCCAGGAGAAAGGTCTAGGCACTTCCTGCAGCCTTTGCTCTCAGATGAGTGCCCATCACTCTGTCTTGAGGGTCAGGCAGGATGAGTGCCCTTGACTTTTGCCGATGGTCACAGAACGGTTCCCGGTTGCTGGGTTATGTGTACTCCAAGTCTCCCACCTGACCCATGGAATGCCCCTCCTTCGAAAAGACACTCTCCCACATGAAATGCTGCGCCACCCCCTGGCTGACGCACCACGCCCTGTGTGCCCATCCTGTTCCCAGCGCTCCTGGTTGCTAGCGCTCCCTAGGGCTACATACACTAGGGAGTGGAGGGCAGACGCCATTACTTCTGGCCCCATCCACGCCTTGTCAGCTGCCCTTGTAAGAGCTGCCAGCTCCTAATGGGTCTCTGTGCTCCCCTGGGGTTTCTCCAGCTCAGGAAACCCCCCTGTACGCCGTGGTCCCCCACTCCACTGCAGAATGTGTCTGTACCGGAGCTGATCGCCTCTGTAATCACCTCAGCTCAATACACCTCTGCTTAAATGTATTAAATATATGTTAATGTATTCCCAGGCTATGGTATTTCAAGTTTTACAGACTAATCCTCTGAAATATTTTGGAAAGTAATCAGAAAAAAATAAAACATATGTAAAGCAAAGTACCTGAAAAACATATCTTTAAGGTGGGTGAGTTTCTCATTCCTTCTATATTTTGCATTTATTTTCATTTACATAAAATAAAGGTGAGGGCCAGATAATAATGGTACACTTTTACACATTTTTTGCCAAAGATAATTTCCACTCCAAAAACGGAGTAGCAGGGGCCAGGGGTTTCCTGAGGGCTGCGATCAGCGAGGGGACGCTCCCAAGGCTGCAGAGGGGGCCCATCCCACTGCCCCAGCCAGGGAGCAGAGCAACCAGGAGGCACCAGGGGCAGTCCCAGCCCCAGACATTGGGCAGCTCCTTGGGGATGGGCTAGACCTTTTGTAAAAAGGAACAAGAGTCCCATTTTCTAGTTGGAGGCCAGAAAGATTTAATCTGATTTAATGTCCCAGACCACACAAATGGGTGGAGTGGATCCTCGAGCTGAATGCAGGTCGCCTGGGGCCCTAAACCTTAATCAGAGCATAACTCTCACAAGACAGCATCTGGCTAGCACATATCCACAAAGACACCATAAGTCAGGAACTTCCTCAGCAACCATTCTGTGAAGGAAAGCTTGACATCTGCAAATAGATATCCTCCACCATATTTTTGAAAAGATAAAGTGCGTTCAAGTCCACAGAGATTATTAACCTATTAGAAAAATGTAACTTTGTAAAAGTACAAAGCTATTCCACAGTGTCTACTCATTGAGACTGTTTAAGCTTTGACAGTTCAATGTGAACTGCATTTGTTATAAAAATTATACTACTTTAAGATTGTCTAAAAAAGATATGCTAGCTGACAATTTGAGATGGGAATTCAGTGATATTCCAGCAAGCCTGGAGACTACTGTGATCCTAATAGACTGAGCTGTTACAAGATTTATTTAGGCTGAAGGGCAAGAAAATGACTAATAGGTTAAGAGGTTCTTCCAAAAAGGAGAGTGCCAGAGAACCATAAATGCTTATCCAGATACATTAAAAGAGCTTTGAAAACTTTAAAAAGTTTAATCTTAAAAACTTTAAAGTTTAAAAATCCCCTGTCCACTGAAAAGAGTGAAAGGAAGTTACGGAGCTGATAATATTCAATATGCTGAGGTAACCCCAAAAACATGAACTCCATGTACTCTGCAACTAAAAGTTTTATTAAAATTTTTGCATTGGAAAAATACCCCCATTGATTCAACCATTCATTAATCCAATTTATGACAGTCAGTGGAAACTAAACTGGTGCAACTGCAATTGTATCTGAGCTGTGTGTACACGGATATTGGAAATCAGGGCTGAAATGTTCCTCCATCAACTGCCAAAATACACAAGTACCACATTACAGTGCTGTTGAAGCTTCACTGATTCTGGATACTATTTGATGGGTCCTTATTTGTGCTTTTATTATTCTCAAAGCAAAGCAAGCAAAACCAGAGCTCAGATTAAGTTAGCTGAAGTGAGAAGGGTGTATACGCAGATAGTCCTCACATTTGTTAAGATTAAAATCTGAATGTGAGATAGCTGGTGCCTACTAGTGACAACACCTATGACAAGATTATGACAAGTAACTGTGGATTTTGGATGCTTTAATTATCTTTTTATATTGTATGTTGTGTAAGAGAGTGATTCTCTCCCCTTTTGTTCCCATGCTCCTCATTCCTCTTTACTCTTTGCAAACCTCCTGGATGTGTTTCATGATACACGAGAGTGTGTGTCTCAAATCACAAAGCACGTTGATTTAGGATTGGACAGTATTATTGGCTGGTGAGGTATGTTGCCCCAGTGGAATGGAACAGAATTTCCAACAAGTGATTAGGAAGCATCTCTGAAAACAAAGCACCTGTATATAAATCACTAAGTGTGGAAATAGATGGGTAAAATCAAAGTGATGGTGAAGTACGCTTGTTTTAGTTTGACTGCCTCAATATTTAAATATATGTATTTGACTAAAGCCTGGCCTAAGATTTTTCCCTCTGGTGCCCATACATAGCAGTGCCAGGGCATAGAAACTGCTTCTCTTAAGGTACCCCAGGCGGTCTGTGGCCGCCTCTGTTCTGTGGGGTCTGCCCCAGCTAGAGTCACTTCAGCCTATTAAAATGTAAATTAGGGATAATTTAATGCTAGTCTAGAAGTAGCTACATGAAGGAAAAACACCAGTAAAAGTGGCATCCTCAGCTTAGCAGCTGAAGGCAAAACAAGACCTAAGAAAGGGAAGGGGAAACTGAATAATATATTCAAACATAACTTAGTTTCACACTTTTAAATGAAAGCAATTTGCCAATAGTTATGGTAGGTTTTTTCCCTGGCAATTTTTAAATGGCTAGTGAATGCTTTGTCTGTGCTGCGTAGTTTAAACAAGGCTTACTTCAAATAATTCCTGTGCCTTGTGTTAGACAGGCAACCAGACAGACCAAGTGGGTCCTCTCCAGTATATCGCTCATTAGCCTATTTCCCTTCCTGAAAGGAGAAGTGACTTTGAATAGGCAAGAGCTTCTAGTGGAGAAAATACTGTAGAGGGACAAAAACATTTGAGATAACTTACTCCATCAATCACAGGCTAAAGGAAAAATGTTCCCGCCTGTTACTGTAACCAAGATGGACTATGTGCTTGTCTATAGGGGTGAGTACAGACAGACAAGAGCCTGCTCCTCCCGCAGGGAAGTTGACCAAAGCGAGATTTGCTCTGAAAATTGTGCTTTACGAGCACAGGTGAGTTAATAAGCTTCACCTATAGGCAGGATATGAGAGTTGTACATCAGGCACTGTTACATGGCTTACAGGCAAAATTAGGTTCTTATCTGCATCCTTAAAAGTTTATACAACTCTGGGAAGATTTATATCCCAAATTATGAGAAAGATGAAGAGAAAAAAGAGTGGTTTTTCACTGGTTATATTTCCAGCCTGTCCTTGCCCCTAAAAGGATTCACAAGTTTGAATTATTTCTGTGAACTAGTTAACACTTCAGAAATAATCTGTGATACTCAAAAAAACTCAGTCACCATAGTTTTATATCTGATATAAAAACCTCAATCCAGTTGAATAGAGAAAGAAAATTCCATTTCTGAGAGGATTTTCCTTTTTTTTTTTTCCACCACAACTTGGAATAAAACATAAATATTTCAAATCTCTGTAGGAAAAGGCATGTATCGCCAGCACCCAAAAACCTCGCAGATCTCCTCAAGAAAGTCACATCCTTGAAGACCAAGTTCCTGAGTAGTCCCTTGGGCAGTAAAACGTTAATTCACAAGAGATTTTGAAACCATGTAGGATTTACTATAAAGTTCTGTGAAACTGAACACATTTCTGATTTGCTGAATTAACAAATGCCAAAAGGAAAAATGATGCTTGCTTCTTTAAATGACAAAAGACAACTAAGAAGTTTATTGAAGTGAATAGAAAAACTTGAAAAGATTGTCTATAGATATTTGTAACATGGATTTAGTATTTGTAAATTCCTGCTGTGGGTCTTTGTCTTTAACCATACCCAGGAGGCAAAATATTAACATAGAAATAAATTAGATAGAGATGTTCTTGCATAATTTCCATTCAAATTACATGGAACTCTGATTGCCCCCAGAATATGCGTCTGGTGAGAAAAAAAACACCCTAATTTATAAGCTTAAGACTGCAAGTCCAACAAATTGCAGAGTGATTCATTACAAAGCTAGATGTGGTCTTCAACTTAAAATCTCCTATAATTTATTAAAGGAATCATTAACTTGATTTTTTTCCACATATGTCAAGAGAATAAAACAAAGTTTCTAATCTATACTGACGTTCGAGGTACAACAGCTACAGCACACAGACTCAGTGGCTTTGTTCACCCTGGAATTCCTGGAGAACAGCCCTGGGCAGAGAAAATGTTACACCTATTCCTTACGTTTTGTTTTGGTTTGGTTTTTTTCCAGGAGAGGATAGGAACTGGATTTGGGGGTGGGGGAAGAGGCTTGTTGTTGGGTGGCTGTCTTTTTTCTCTCTCCTCCCCGTGCCTATGGAGATGAGTAATTTTATCCAGCACTGAATCACTGAACAGGAGTTGAACCTTACAGTGCATAGCAGTAAATAAATAAAAAAAAATGCACACAGAGGTAGTAAAAACTAGCTTCACTATTTTGTGAAGCTTCATGCTACACCAGGAGCGTAAGTAAATATAATTTTGGTGTCCTTATCTCCATATTACACACAAGTTGAGAGTTTGTCAATATTCTTCTAGGCTCTTTTGAACATTTATCAGTCAGCTTTGGCAGCTGTGACAGGATGACTGCTCGCTGAATACCAAATGTAGCAACACAAAGCTGTCATTCTTCAACAGGTTATTACTTTGAAATGATTATTATTTAAGATAAGTTTTCTACATATATTTAAGTCAGACTTTCCACCAATTCTGAGTTCTAGGAGGATGTAAAATACTTTGATGCAAATTGTATCTGTAAGCAGTACATGCAATGTTAATACTTCCGTATAAGAGGATCTCTGTATTGAAAAGGAATTTGATTATTTCCTAATATATCAAGGTCTTATACATACACTACTATTTATACTAATGTTTATTATTATTAAACTGTAAATATTTTGAATGGAAACTCCTGCAGAATGTAATTGCATTCTTGAATTAACATATAGTTTTTTACATATTTATAAAAAAATGCAGTTTGACTTTTATTAAACAGAAAATCTGCACCACGCTGAATGCATTGAATGTCAAGGTTAGAGATGAATAATTTCTCCAGGACTTGGAAATACTTACTTCACAATACCTTACGAGCTGAATGAGGGTGCAGGGGGAAGAAAAACGCTTACGCTACAAAATTGCAAATGTATAATGGTATGGAAACAGTTCTATCCTAAACGCACATTTGCACATTTGTTTCCGTAAATTCTCCACTGCTGAGAGGGTGAATGAAAGTAACTCAAGAGCTAGAGATAAACCACGTTTGCTTTAAAGAAAACCCCGATCTCATTAAAAGGTTTGCTAATCATCCCACAGCAAATAAAATGTAATGATGGTATATGTGCAGTGCAGAAAGTATCTGGCTTTTAAAAAAATGGACTGGTTTTGTTGATTACAAGATACACTTTTATAGCATATCTTGAAGCCACAATTCCATCAACCAGATACAAAGAGATTATTTAATTAATTAAATAAATTTGGGAAGATGTTGGAAATGTTTATTATATACCTTAGTTTTCTTTTTCTTAATTTCTTTTTTGTTGAAATAATGTACTTTAATGGTAATAATTTACATAATCCAGTTCCTTTTCTCTTACAAAAATAATGTGCTTATAAAATAAAAAAATTGTGGTTTCAGTGTCTGAGAAAAGAAATTACTAAGGTTTCTACAGAGTGGGGGAAACTCATCTTTTAATAAATATAGAAGCAGTATATGGTATAAAATGTTCCACGTAGCTCATGGCATTATTTTATTTGGTGTACCTTCTATAATATTTATCTAATTTAGCAAATGATAATCATAATATTTTGTTTTTCTTTTGGTTAATATTTCAAAATTATTTCAGTTGCTTTTTCCATCACTATAGCTTTTTCTGCATTCTTTACTCTCATTACTATTTGGTTTGGTTGCAATTGGTATTGTTGCTGTTTCTTAGTCAGGTAAAGGCTAACCTTATTCTCATTTTTCATGAGTATTCATGATGCTGGATATCTATCAAATGAATACAGGAAGAAAGAAAACACAAAGGGATGCATATACCTCCAAAGCAAATTCACTAATAACATGAATAAATACCCCTGGGAATAACTTTATAGCATTTACTCAACTCTAGTCTTGTGTATTGGGTCTGGCTGAGATGGAGTTAATTTTCCCCATAGCAGCCCTCATAGTGCTGTGTTTTGTATTGGTAACTAGAAAGGTGGTGATAACACACCAGTGTTTTGGCTACTGCTGAGCAGTGCTCGCACAGCATCAAGGCTGTCTCTCCAACATTCCCCCCTCACCAGTAGGCTGGGGGTGGGCAAGATCTTGGGAGGGGACGTAGCCAGGACAGCTGACCCAAACTGACCAAAGGGATATTCCATACTGTTGTGGTTTAACCTGGCGGGCAGCTAAACACCACACAGCCGTTTGCTCACACACATCCCCCCCCCCCCCAGTAGGATGGGGGAGAGAATCGGGAAAAAAAAAGTAAAATTTGTGGGTTGAGATAAAGACAGTTTAATAGGACAAAAAAGGAAGGGAAAAGAATAATAATAATGATGATGATAAAAGAATATAGACAATAAGTGACGCACAAAACAATTGCTCACCACCCGCTGACCAATGCCCAGCCAGTTCCCAAGCAACAGTCACTGCCCCCCAGGCCAGCTCCCCCCAGTTTATATACTGAGCATGACGTGGTATGGTATGGAATATCCCTTTGGCCAGTTGGGGTCAGCTGTCCTGGCTGTGCCCCCTCCCAGCTTCTTGTGCACCTCCAGCCTTCTCAGTCGGTAGAGTATGAGAAGCTGAAAAGTCCTTGACTAGTGTAAGCACTACTCAGCAACACCTAAAACATCGGTGTGTTATCAACATTATTCTCATCCTAAATCCAAAACACAGCACTGTACCAGCTATTAGGAAGAAAATTAACTACCCCAGCTAAAACCAGGACACATACCATATGATGTCTGCTCAGCAATAAAAGCTAAGAGAAAGGAGGAGGGGGGCATTTGTTATTATAATCTTTGTCTTCCCAAGCAACCACTACGCGTACCAAAGCCCTACTTCCTGGGAAGTGGCTGGACATCACCTGCTGATGGGAATTAGAGAATAAATCTTTTGTTTTCCTTTGCTTCCACGTGCAGCCTTTGCTTTTGCTTTATTAAACTGCCTTTATCTTGACCCACGAGGTTGTTTTCCATCTTATTTTCTCGTCCCCTCTCCTGCTGAGGAGGGGAATGATAGCATGGCTTGGTGGGCACCTGGCATGCAGCGGTCAACCCACCACATATTGTTTAATTACTCCTTGGAAACTGTAAACTTAAATTTGTTGTCTCACTTTTTCTTTTTAATCCAGCTTGTATTTTATTGGTTATTTCCAGACCTCTATTGTTAAGATGGCAGAAGTTTAATTATTTCTTGATTTGCATGTAAAAACACCATCATTAATGACATTACAAAAAGGAAAACAGCTTCACTCTTTAAAGTAACAAAGGTTTTGTAGCCCAATCTTTAAAAAAGTAATCCTGCATCTGCTTTTTTTTATCCTGTTTAGAATCTTTGTGCTTCCTAACTGATGTGCCATTTTATACACTAGTAATTAAGAGGAAAAACAGGGCTGACTGAAAACATTGATTTTGGATTAAAAACAATGAATTCCTCCAACTGTGAGCTGAGTGTTCATATTGTTTGTTGTTTATAGTTATTCAAGAATCAGTTGAGTCATTTATGCAAATATCTGTGTATCTCCAAGAGTTTAGAGGATCTCAGAATGGGTAATTAATTGTGCTAAACTTCTTATGTTAAATGGATTATTCATTATTTTCCCACTTAAAACTACTCTTTTTATCATCATAGGGCATAGGAGCCATAGTAACGGACTGACACTTTTCTTAGGTAGGCAGACTGTAAAAACTGCACACGGACCTTATCAGAAGAGAGAACAGTCTAAATGTAAGCTGAAGGGGCACGTGCAGACCAGGGGGGACAAAGAGAACATGAAGCTTATTAGGAAACTTCATTGACATATCAGCAGGAAAGTTATTTTCAAGCTTTTTATTAGGTTTTGCATTGAAGGGAAAGAATTTTGAAAGATGAAAAGTGGTTAGTCCTTCTACTTCTCAAGATACAGTCTCCCATGTGTGAGAAATAGTGTCTGTAAGTACTTGAAATTTAGCACATGAGCAATAGAGGCAAGCATAAGCAGAAGTGGGAGCCAGTAATGAGTGGAAGGTGATAATATGTAGGGAGGGACATAGCTGTGAAGGGCTTCAAAAGTGAGGAAAGAAGCTTATGCTTGATTCACTGGAAAGGTGCAAGCAGCAAAAAGAGAGCAGATGGTATCAAAGCTTAGAAAATGGTCTTCACAGCAGCATTAAGAGTGGGACAAAGTTGTACTTATCATCAGACAACTGAGGTGACAAAAGCCTGAGTGTATCAGCTGCATCTGAGTTTCCAAGTCCTTAAGGACACCTGGCTCTTAAGGAGACAAGGGATATCTAAATTATATCTCCTGCAAGGCAATGAAGGAAGGGAATATAAAAGTTTAAGGGAAATATCTCTTGGTGTGGGGAGGTGAAGTTTGTTGGGTTTTTTGTTGTTCTTTGTTCTTTCCTTTTAGCTGATCCAGAGCAATTTATTTTGGGTCAATTCTGTAAAAAAAAAAGAGGTTCAATTTGAAGTTTCCTTTACATAAAGTTGTTTTTATGAGCCAAATGATATTTTAATGGACAAGGTCATTAAATAAAATAAAGTTTGATTTAACAGAAAGTAAATTTTCACTGGGAAATCATTCCAATGAAAAATCTTTAACTATCTTAAAGTGAACATTTTGTAAGCAATCAATATGTGGCAGGGATTATCCAAAAAATATTTTCAAATGATGAGACATTTTGCATGCAAACAAGTCTGTGTCATGAATAATATGATAATCAAAAAAGAGGCTGCATTTATATACTGTTAGTAATGACTAAGCCATCAATATTTAAGAAAATATTCCTGAACTTGATTTTTTTTTTGGTTCAGAGTACTGCACAAACTGTCAAAAAAATGTACTTTGCAGAATAGTCAAATGGTAATTTGTATCTGTGATGTCATTACCATTTTGTTTCTTCATCGACACTACTTTTTCTTTCCCAACGTAGCATAAAAAAGGCATTATAACAAGCACATAATGCTTACTCTAACCTAGCCTACAGAGAATAAATGCACAGAAAGCATGCCATAATTAAAATATCTCTGTGTTATTTCTGCCTTTGTGCACTGTCATGGACCATAGTTTGAGACAGTATCTGTAAAGCTTCTTTTAAGTTACCCCAGGTTGCTTTAAAAAATTTAGCTAAGATTAGGCAATAGTAATAAACATGGAGTAATAACTTCTCCAGATAACATTGAGAGAGCAAGAAAAAACATGAAGAAACTGGTAATTGCCTTCCTCTGTGTCGAAGCTCTGAATCACAAAGATAGGCTAGTCACTAGAGCTTGGTACTGAAGTATTGCTAACTACCACATTTACAGTCCTAATCTGTGATGGGCTGGGCTTGGCTGGAAATATTTGTCATTGTGGGGCTCATCTTTCATAGAATCATAGAATCGTTTAGGTTGGAAAAGACCTTTAAGATCATCAAGTCCAACCATTAACCTAACACTGCCAAGTCCACCACTAAACCATGTCCCTAAGCACCTCATCTACACCTCTTCAAAATACCTCCAGGGATGGTGACTCAACCACTTCCCTGGGCAGCTTGTTCCAATGCTTGACAACCCTTTTAGTGAAGAAATTTTTCTTAATATCCATCTAAACCTCCCCTGGCGCAACTTGAGGCCATTTCTTCTCATCCTATCACTTGTTACCAGGGAAAAGAGACCGACACCCACTTCACTACAACCTCCTTTCAGGTAGTTGTAGAGAGCAATAAGGTTTCCCTTGAGCCTCCTTTTCTCCAGGTTAAACAACCCCAGTTCCCTCAGCCGCTCCTCAGAAGACTTGTTCTCCAGACCCCTCACCAGCCTCGTTGCCCTTCTCTGGACACACTCCAGCACCTCAACGTCCTTCTTGTAGTGAGGGGCCCAAAACTGAACACAGTAGTCGAGGTGCGGCCTCACCAGTGCCGAGTAGAGGGGCACGATCACTTCCCTACTCCTGCTGGCCACACTATTTCTGATACAGGCCAGGATGCTATTGGCCATCTTGGCCGCCTGGGCGCACTGCTGGCTCATATTCAGCTAACTGTCAATCAACACCCCCAGGTCCTTTTCCGCCAGGCAGCTTTCCAGCCACTCTTCCCCAAGCCTGTAGCGCTGCATGGGGTTGTTGTGACCCAAGTGCAGGACCCAGCACTTAGCCTGATTGAATCTCATACAGTTGGCCTGGGCCCATCGATCCAGCCTGTCCAGGTCCCTCTGCAGAGCCTTCCTGCCCTCAAGCAGATCAACACTCCCACCCAACTTGGTGTCATCTGCAAACTTACTGAGGGTGCACTCAATCCCCTCATCCAGATCATTAATAAAGATATTAAACAGAACTGGCCCCAAAACTGAGCCCTGGGGAACACCACTTGTGACCGGCCACTGGTTGGATTTAACTCCATTCACCACAACTTTTTGGGCCATCCAGCCAGTTTTTTACCCAGCAAAGATTACGCCCGTCCAAGCCATGAGCAGACAGTTTCTCCAGGAGAATGCTGTGGGAAAGAACATCAAAAGCTTTGCTAAAGTACAGGTAAATAACATCCACAGCCTTTCCCAGTGATATCAAACAACACTTGCTGATGTACCATTACAACTTCTGTATGGCTTAATTGCCTTCAAATCCACTAGAAATTCAAAACTTGTGGGCTTTTTTCAGAGTATTGACACTGTTTTGCATATACTTACTTCCTTCTTAGTTAGTGTCCTTTGTCTAGCCAGCCTACTTTTCTCTTTTTTGAGAAACATCTTTCAAGGATGGTTGTTGCCTTGTTCTTTATCATTTCATGTCTCTGGATATGGTGGGACTGTTCTGCAATAGCAAGTGATATACTTCATGAAACAATTTGCCCACCTTTTTTTTCCTGGCACTATTTTTTGGTGGGTATGACCTGGGACATATGTGTCATTTCAATTGTCAGATATTTTTTTGAAGACCAGTCTACTCATTTGGGGGGTAAATCATCACCTTGCAACCTATTCATAAGAAGCTCAAAAATGAGTTGCCAGAGTAGATTACGTGCCAGAATTAGATTCAGAACCTGCATGTACTGAAGAGAAAATAAACCACGACAGCACAATACCACTGGCCAGTGAATGTAAAAGATCCTGCTCTGCCCCTTTCATAACCATCTTGTCTTTAAAAACATGCTCTAAGAGGCTCAGATCCGAAGCAGGAGATACAAGTATAGGTGACTGTCTTACAGCCTTTAATTACCTGTGATATCCTGGAGGGCTAACGACAATCTAGCACACAGATGCCTGCAGAGATCGTTACTTTCCCTTTTCAAAGACTAATTAGCTGTAGCATGATGAAATATGTTGTCTAGTATACAGAAATTATGTTTTCAGTATAAAAATTAAAAATCATGAAACAAAGATGTTCTGAGTTTTTGGGGGGTCATGGTTTCACTTATGTTTCTCTATGATTAATTGTTTTGCATAAAGACTGCATTAACATATGTGAAAATATGAACTCAAATATGTTCGTGAAGTGCTTTCACTGGGGCCTCTTCATCTCAATTTCATGAGACACTGGTGCATGGGATCTTTCATATTATTGGGTGCTAAATGAAGCAGGTGAACCCTTAGGCAACACAGTACCACAGAATTACCTTATGTGACTATATCCCAAAGCAAAGCACGCCCTGCTACATCTTTTGACTAAATTCTCATGAATATGTAAAATGTGTTTAAATTGTGGAGAATGCAAAATTATTTACAATTCAAATACCATTACCCAAATGCATATTAAAATTAATGACTTTTGGATAAATGCTAATGAATAGGAAATAATTCTGCTTTAAAAAATAAGAATATTCATACATCAATAATTGATGTGTTTTGCTTTTGAAACTAAGTAGCTTCATTTCCAGTTAGAATAGAAAGAATGCCACCCTAGTTGTTTGTACTAAATGGTCTTTTATCAGAACTTATAATTAAGTCTACAAATAACTTCATGTTGCTTTTCTCCTTCTCAGCATGACCTTAGTCAGAATTATTTTATGTATAATTAGGTTTTGCGTACACAGATCAACACCTTGGCACAAACATGATGCATGACTAGATTGGGCACGCTAACTGTCAAAAATTTGTAATACAGGTATCGACAGACAAGGAAAAAATAGACATGTTTCAACTTGTTTGCTTGTGTGTCCTATTTGCGGGGATGGATGAAGTTCTGAATGATGGGAAAAAAACCCATGAAACTAGGAATTTTCTGAAGCTATTACCTTAAAATGCACATTTACACTCAACACTGGAATAGTGCAAGCCAACATCCATGATATGTGATGATGGCATATGGAATCATTAACTTGTTAACCGTACCTTTCTGCTTTTCACATCAGTTTCTTCTACATGCATTTTTGTGATGGGTAAAATGACACATCACTGGCTACCACTGTGCAAAACGGTTAACTGCTATAATTGAAGTCAGATAGATTAACATGCAATATGGTCCAATATAATAGGGGCTTCCATAAAATACCCTAAATAGGAAAGCAATGACTGAAAAAGTCAGTCTAGTTATGCAGACATGTTCATAAATAGCTTAGAGTCACTGAGAAACACGAAAAGAGATCCTTCTTAACAAATATACCATGTTCTGCTTTTAAAATTCCCAGTTTAGGATGGATTAAACATACTTCTTGAATTACTTACACTGAATAGGTAACAAATGCGAGAACAGGACCTAAGTGAAATAAAAGGATCCTCCATTTCACTTGTCACTAAAACTGAACTTAAATTTTGGCTTTAGAGAAGGTGTTACTTTCTGCTCAGGCAACTAACGAAAGGTCAGATTTTTATAGGTAATGTAATCTTCAAAATCTCATTACTTCATAATGGTTTGGGCAGACTTTTTAAAGAGCCCAGACATAGCAGAAAGAGTCATTTCCATTGAAACATTGATGGAAATCACCCTGTGCACTTGATCTATTTTACCTCCCCCCAGGGCTCCCTGTCTCACCAGACTGCTGGTTCCCAGGAGCACTGGCTGCTAGAGGAAGGCAACTCCCATGCAAGCTGTCTTCTGAAACAATTGTATGGAATCAGGCACCTGGGAACAAACTGCAAATTTCTGTTCCTCCTACAACAAATTGTTCAAAAATCTTTTTTTTAATCCTATGTCTGTGTTGCCTCAGTCCAGTGCTATTAGGCTGCACTGTCCATCTATGTTTCCACTATGAATTCTAGCAGACTCTGCTCTACCATGTATATCCATTCTTTTCCTGCCTATGTATGCAAAAAAAATCAATTCTACTTTCACTTTAGTGAAAATTAATAAAGTAATGCCATTGACAACACTAACTGTAGAGATCAAAAGTGAATTTCCTCATGGTACTTGAAAGCAAATGACACTTTACAATAATTTCTGATTGATCCCACTTCCTCACAGATTTTTGATGTTCATGGTCTTGCTCTGGTTATAGAAGCTAAACACTGTTGCAGTCTAACAAAGCAATTCCTGTATTTCTTGGTGATTTTAGTCCAATTGTTAGTGTTGAAGCAAAGACCATTTATCTCACTATAGTGATTAGAAACATACTTTCTGCCAAGTATTTTTTTGTAACATGAAAATATTTCTGATTCAGGTTTTGTTAGTTCAATGAAAAAAAAACAGTGAAGTGCAAATGATGGAGAAATAACAATAATTTATGAAACCACTATCCCCCATCTCCAGATTTTTCCTTCAGCTAGGTACACCAGAGTGGCTCTCTGCAAGCTGTATTGAACTGTGACTACACCCAAGACTGAGGGTCAACAGAGTGGTACTAAAATTCATTGAAATTAACTGTAAAGGATTACTAATTTATCTTCTGCCATGATGCCTTTGTAGCCCATTCATATTGTCAAGTGGAAGAAGAATATTTGTGCACTTGTATTGTGATGTTTTCCTTCTACACGTGTCTTAACTAGAATTTAAGGCCGACCTCCTGATGCATGCTTCATAGTGAAAAAATTAAGATCACTTCTACAAATTTGGGATCACCTGAATGCAAAAGAATCTAAAGAATCTCTTAATCCGATAAATCACTTCCAGACCTAACAGTACAACACATAGATGAGGCCCAGTGATTGATACATTTCACAGTTTATCTTCAGAGTGCCCAAGCAGAGTAAACCAAAAAAAAAAAACCCAAAAAACCCAAACCACTCCCCCCACAAAAACAAACAAACAAACAAACAAGCATTTGAAGGCACATTGTGAAAAAAAAAACAAAACCCCAAACCAGTCAGTTTTCAAATAAGTACCTTCTTATTTTGTTTCTCATTAAAACTTAAATATTTGCAGCCACTTAGAATGAACATTGCTTTTTGCAGTTCACTTAGTTTGAGCAGTGAAAATAAAAATATACTCTCTATACAGTAAATGTATATATTTACAGTATATATGTTTTTTCTATATAGTCATTTTCAATTCTCTTTTGTATGTGTTTGCAGATTGCTGCAGAATTTTGATCATGAATGAGGCAGGGCAACATTCAAATCCAAAGTATTCTGTTCACATTAAAATTGAAGTCATAAAAATATGTTCTGTGGACGTTAGGGCTTATGACCTTTGGTAAGCCTTTCTTGAAATTTGGCTTTCCAGCAGTTCTTAGAAAAAAATATGTGCATGATTAAAACATTTTTTATGGAAATAAATTAAAGCAAAGCATTTAAATGATTTATGGAAAGGCAGAAAGGAACTATGCCATCTCACTTTTTTACAGAAAGAAAAGGTGTCTGATTAAATTTTGTATTTCATGCACCAGAAAGGATGCTTTCGGTAATCCAAATCTTTGATCAGCTAGAAACTGACTGGAGACCATGCAGTCCTTGGAGACAGAAACAAATGAAATGTCTCCAAACAGCTGAAAACCAACTTACTCACTTAGGGGACTGATAAACCAGGTTTTGAATTTGATTTTGTTAGTGATAGAAGTACTCTAGTAATCTTTAAAAAAAATTTGCAGGACAGAGAAAACCTAAGCACTCAGTAGGTCATATCAAAAAGCAACAGGCATAACAGATTGTGAGTCTGAATGATTATGTGATGCAGAAAATGTGCTGTAGTCAGACTTCTGTGATATAATAAATTGATATGTAAGTGGTTACTTTCTGACGCTAATTTCTCTGATCTGTCTAAAGTCAGTTTTATATACAAAATGTGAACTGTGCGTATTGTGCTCCTGTAGTTAGGTTTCTGCTTGCAGTTCATGTCTGTATTTTGTTATTTTTAGAGTGGAAATATGTTGACTTTAATACTAATTTGATATAAAGTAGTTCCATCAGTGTGTGTCCGTGTGGTTCAGGACACTACTGAGAATAAATAAGGAAATTAAATAAAGAGGCATTCTGGCTATTTTTTATGGTGTAATGTGGAATGAAGACTCAGTTTCTTTGTGGGTGTTTTCTTTGGTTTGTTTTTTTTTTTTTCCTTTTCCTGATAGTCCTAACCTAACACAGTGTGCGTTCCCTCAAAATACTGGAACAAAAGAGAATGCAGAAATTGTGCTATCACACCTTTCAACAGTATCTCGTCAGAATGTTGTCTGAGGAAATAGTGTGTGTAGCAGTAAAATCTTAAGGCACCAGTGTAAGGCGAGAGTTTTAGGTGAGTAAATTTACATATTCACTCATATTATCAGTACAGCTCCTTCAGTCTTGGAAACAGAGGAGAAAGCATCTTCCTGATGCTAGTCTAGGACTTATCAGAGCTTAATCTGTAGCTTTGCAAGTTTTTAAGCTGACCAGAACTGGTAGGCATAGTTTTCAGCTTTCATTAGGAGCAGAATGGGAATTACTTGCACAGATAACATTGGTTAAGTGTTAAAACCAGTGCTGCTCATTTAGCCATCATTGTGCTACTTTGAAATCAGCTGAAAGCAGTAAAACTGAAGGCAGTATAGAGAGGCTGTTCTCAGTCTCCTGACCTTCCTCATAACATTTCGGGGCCTGGATGCAGCAGCAGTTTTCACTGGGTTAGGCAGGAAATCAGCTTTGTCTGTGTCCTGTTCTCAACTTCAGAAATGTGTGGGAAAAGTTTAGGTTATTGCACGACAATGAATAACTTGATGGACCTTTTGGAATATGCAAGGTAGTTTTAGTTGCTTGCTTGTCCTTCACCCCTTTAAAATTTTACTCCTACTGTGGCCTTCCCTTTTCATTCCATGGTAAGCATTCAACACTCTGAATTACTCTTGGTGTGTTTATCATCAAAACCCAGCAGACGAAAGGATGCAGGGGAGTGTGCAGGGATATAAGCCAACAGGGATCAACATGAAGCCATAACTCTATGTCCAACCTAACAAACCCTCGTGGGAGTCAGTGCTAATTAGCATTATGTCATGCCAAAGTGAAAACACCCTGCTAATTTGGGCCCCATGCTATTCCCTGTGCAAATTTGCTGGGGCGGTGACCTGGGAGCTTCTCACCAGGCAGCATGGTGTAAATGCTATCCAAAGACTTAGACAAGGGGATGTTTACACTGGTATCCCAGTGTGTCTGTCTGGAGGGGAGTACAGGGGTGAAATATAATAAAAGATAGGCACTGAACACATTAGAGGAAAGCATTTGCATTTACATGTGTCAAAGTGTAATCATATTTGCCTGCATGGTAAAAACAAACTCATTAGCCCAGTTTTCATTTCTTCCTTTGCATTTACTTTTTGGAGGTACTTTGAGACATGTTAGAGGTTGAAAATGTGTTTTTTTTCCCTTCAGCTATGACTCTTCTACCATGTTCAAAGAAGATTTCATACAAACTTGTCATTTGATAACCTCAAAAAGGAAGAGCAGCATATCCTCTTTACAGAGATGGATGTATCTGAAGCACAGATGAGCAAAATGATCTCTCAAGGTTAGATGACCTCTCAAGGTCCAGGTTAGATGGCAGGGAGTAGATTACAGCTCCAGTCTTCTGACTCATAAGCCACTGCACTCCAGTGTGTTTCCCTGTTCTCTTTTGCCTAGTTCTCTGTGATACACTTTCACTGAATGGGAGCTGTAAACTAGCACAGAGCTTTTCATTTATATAACCTTTCCCCAATTATAATACAAAGTTTTGTCAAGCATCTTAATGTATCTTCCAATGAAATAATTCATAACAGCAATTTGCATTCATGATCTAAAAGTTTAAAAATAATTGTTAATGGTAAGTCAGCAACCAGAGGTGATAAATAAAAGAAATTATGAGGTACATGTTGTGTCAGCTATGGAAACAAGCAAGTGAACAGTATGATTTGTCACTATATTATTGGCATTTTGGTAAATAAGTGCTTTTGGAACAATCCCTTAGGGATCAATTAAAAATATGCCCCAAATTATCAAATGAAGCTCTAATAATGAGCTCAAATTCCTTCAGCCACTGTACGTGGCCTAATGAAGAGCAAAAACAGAAAATGTAGCTGATGCAAGAGTTTTTATGCTTAAGTCCTCTACATTCAAGTAAAGAAAGAGACAAAAAAAATATACACTAAGGACTAGATTCATTACAAGGACTAAATGCCGGTTTAGACAACTTATTCCAAGAGCGGGTATTTTGCTGCAGATCCCAGTGGGAGAGAAGTCTTTTCCTTTGGCTAGGAGGGGTACCAGCACTCTGGGGGAAGGGAAAGGAAAAAAAATGGGACAGTTAGACACTTCCAGTTTCCTTTTGGTGTTGGATGTTTTCCCAGAGTGCTATTGAGTGTGCTGGTGTCTGTGAATGCTGTTCTACAGCAGTGACCCCTTACCATGACATTATCCTGCACCTAGAAACACGTTCATTTCTACACAAAATAGGTTGTCCCAGAGGATATGAAAAACATATGTTAAAATGCAAATTTGAATGAAAGAGAGGTCAAGAATGGAAAGAATTTTGTGTGCTGTTGGCACAGAAGAGGTACCAGGTGCTATCTGAGTACCCAGAAAATATAAATTAAGAAGCATGCTATGGAGTCCTTCTGTTAGGTGGATAAAAAAGAAGAAAGAAGGCACTTACCTAATGAGAGACTAGAGGAACTGTGAGAGATGCAGGAGTAGACTCAGAGACGAATGAAAAAGTAAAATCCGGAGAAAGATAAGACTTGACTTAAAAAAATACATTTGGCATGCAGTATGTAAAAACACAGCTACCAGAGTGAGAAATGACAGGATGAAGGCAGAATATAGAGAATGCCTGAAATCTTGCTGAAAAAAGTAGATTAACAGTGAGAGAAAACCTGAGCTAGAGGGAAGACTTTCTATGTTGGAAAGGATGAAGAGATTATGAGTTAATGATGTAAACCTTGTTGTTTCCAAAGGTTTTAGTGATAGAGAGCAATAGTGAGAAAAAATTATGAAAAAGAGCCTGAGATCAAAGGTGGACTTTTTAAGAGGAGAGAGAGAACATTTAGGTGTCATGGTACCAGGTTATATGCGATGTGTGAAACTATATCTACAGTCTCATGACACATGTATATAGCAGACCTAAATCAGCGCAACACCAACAGTCTTCTGTCTGGGACTTACTACATGATCAGCTTGGCTTTGTCTGGAGTGACTGTATTTGAATAGAAAATTATTTCAGTCTATAGAGAATTATTTCTGTCTATTGTGATATCTCTACTACTGTTCTTTTGGATCTTAGCCCAGCATGGAGGATGGGAAGAATACAAACAAACAAAAGCTGGGGAAAGTTAAGATCTATGTAACTAACACAGAGCTGTAATCCTGGTAAATATAGACACACAGTCATAACTATATACAGAATTTCAACGTTATGTAAATCCATCTGGATAAGCACAGAAGGTCAGGCATGCTTTGTTTTTCAAGAGGTTGATGAACTCTTGAAGGAATATAGTGCAGCTGAGAATTGGTAAAGATCTGTGCAGCTGCCGAAAACAAAAAAGTAGTCAGGACTGTGGGCATAGAGTGAACATTTGTCAAACTGACAGTACTGGAAACTGGTGTAACCTCTATACCCAAGAAACAAACATGGTGTGAGGACCAGCAGTATAAACTTCCCTGTAATTACATCCCTGAGAGGTGGAAGATAACGTGGATGGAAGAAGAGATTCAGACTCTAAGTCTGTTCCCCATTTATTATTTTTTTTATAATCCCAGCAAACATTATCTAAGTAGTAGATCTCATAATTTAGAAATGTGTAAACCTGAAAGCAGACTGATGATACACTTTGATTTTATAGAGGTTCTAACAATTATAATAATGAGTTTAGTGTTTGTTGATTTCAGCCAGATTTGAACTAGTGACCCAGACAGGAAAAGATTAATTTACAACTGAACTTTTTTAACAGTGTAGAACATGGAGATTTAATAGATTATATTTTTTATAGCTAAAAAAACCAACACTGCTGACACTTAATTAGCTCAATGAAATAATTTATTTTGAATTTTCTGAACTAACAGTTGTTTTTTGGAGGTTTTTTCTTGCAGTAAAACCATATTTCAAATTTAGTCAGGAAGGATTTAGATTTTTTTCGTCCTTAGTTCCCCCTAATATTGCAGGGATTAGAACATACAGTGACAAGGGAAAGGAAACAGCATTCCTACATAATAGTTTAATTATTTATGAAAATCATTATTGCATTATCAATTAATAAAAAAAAAATACACATAAACCAGACATTCCAGAGGAGTTTTTCAAAGACTTACCATTTGAAAATTAAGAAATACAAGAAATGCTACAACTATGCTACTAAGTGTAATCAGCAAAGTGTGTTTATATTTTAAGACTGCTTAAAATACTAGGTCTCAACTGATTCACATTTCAGCCCTGCTTTGCCATATGCTGTGTTTGTATTTTTGGGTACATCATATCTGTACCATACTGTTCTCAGCTGTAAAATGGCAATAACAGTAGTTCTTTATCTCAGAGTTATAGTGAGTCTTAATCTACTAATATTTTCTTTAGGATTTCAGGTGGAAAAGCCTCACTGAGGCATTTAACAACAAAAATTGTGTCACTACTTTTATGGCAGAGGAAAACTGGGACCTTAGACCACAGGCCTACCTCAGCCTTGTTCTTATTCTTGTCAATCCTTTTACTTAAGGAAATGAGACTTCTGTGTGTATCGTGGACATTTCTACTGGGGGTTACACAGGCATTTTTTCCCAAGAGAGTCTCCTCCACAACTTCATACTCTGCACCACAGTGATTATCACTCTACACCAGTGGCTCTCTGACGTACCAACATTTTGCTTCAGCAACTGACATTTGTTGAAAACTGGGTTCCAACCCCTATTGCCAGCATTGCTGATCAGAATCAGCTAGCTCACTTTGCTCTGCAGATCAAATCAGACTAGCTTAGACCACCTGCTCTTTCCTTTTCAGCAGAAAAAGTAGCTTCTCCATACTTAAACAGCATTTTTCACTCTAAGAGTCCCCCGAGGTAAGTCAACTGGCTAGGCAGCATCCATATGACCCAGAATCAACTGTCAATGTTAATGGAAGTCATGTAACCACACACAGCACAGAGATTTTCAGTCTGGACAAATGAATAGTTTGGGTTTTCTCCTCCTTTTTTCCCATTAAAAAAAAAAAAAACCCCAAACAACCCCAACACACCAAGGAGAGATGCATGATGTATCTGCCCCCAAAAAGGAGAAGCTGTGCTGCCAGCTTAGGCTTTTCTGATGGACCTGTTCCCATTTCTGTCCGAGAAAACTTACGGAAACTTTGATTCAAAAAAGACATTTAAAATATAATTTATAAAAGAATCAACACTCACAAGGAATATAGGCAGAAAAAGCAAAAAACTTTCATCTTCTGCACACCCTTCCATTCCTGCTGAGCTCAGCAGATGTTTTATTCACCCAGTGAATGCCAGAGCATGACCCAGATTTATAACTATGACATTTGCAGACATTTCAGACATTTCACATGCAAAAGCCACTGTTAAAAAATGTAGAGTTTGGCTGAGACTAGCTGTGCTGTATGAGAGCAAAGCCTCTGAGTCCAACAGAGGCTTTAGGGCATTCAGAGAATTGTGGTGGATTTAGGTCTGAATTTTTAAATGAGAACAGAGGATCACACTCTATACAACTGCTGCAATAAATGGAGCACAACTGCAAAACCCAAATTGTAAACTACTTTATCCTAAACAGGCAACAAATACAGATTGGGTGTGAACAATGAAAAGAATTGATCTGCCTTGTATTAAAAAAATTAACAAGGAAGGGTTGAGTGAAAAAAAGGACATTCCCAAAAAGCAGGAAATGGACTAAGAAATCTAGGATCTAACACAGAAAACAACTGTGGTGAAAAATACAATCACCGTTTCCAAAAGAACAATCATAAGAGAGGAATAAACCTCTTCAATCCCCTGCTAATTCTTACAGATCTGTGCTCCCTGTGGAAACAGAGATATAAAGCCTGCTAAACTAAGGAATATAAAAAAACATCAAAAGCAGAAAAGGTCACACCAAGTTCCAGGAGAAGCTTGAAGCTTGTTCTTCCTGTTAGCAAAAGAAAAAATCAGCCTAATTCTTCCATGGTAGTGACTTAGAAAGAAGCTTTTAAAACCAGTCACCAAAATGCAAAAATGAGATTCAAAGGCAGGATGTCATTTTCAAAATCAGATTAGAACAGGATTACTCAATTAAAAGAGGCAAATTAAAAATCGGAAATAGTACAGCTGGAGCCTGGAAAAAAGAAAAGGGGAGGAGGGGATGTGAAGCACGTCAGTAAAAGTTAAAAAAAAAAAAAAAGAAAAAAAAAGAAAGAGACAAAAAAGTTCTCAGTAGATGTTGACATCAAACATGAAAAAATGTGGGGATTTGGAAAATAATTTCTTAAAGACATGTGGGCTATAATTTTAACAGCAGAAATTGCATTAAGTACAGACAGAAAGAAAGAAAAAGCTCATTATCAAAGATTAGCTTTGAAGTGTGGGGCTATGACAAAGGTACCGTAGTGGATGAAAGCCAGCTATATTCAAGGCTTAATAATTCAGTGTTTCTCTCCAAGGCACTCTCTAAAGTTGTATCAATCAAAACAAAAATGCATTTAGAAATAGGGTACATATGCAGAGCAAAAGACCATGAAAGCAGTCTGAATATAGAAAAGCTGGGAAAACTCCTGTCCAACTCATTTAAACAGAAGCTCTCATTAAATGTTTGCTGAATGTGTGTAACTAAGCTTATGGGCAGTATAAGACGACAATATGTAGTCTTTGTTTTTTTGGTTTTTTTTTAATTTCTCTTGAAGGATTAGGAGATGGGAAAGAAAGAACAGCTTAACATTGAAATGAAGGAACTACAGTGCATAAGGTTAAAGGTTTCACTGGGTTCAGTATGTCCTGTGGGACTCAACTGCAAGGCAATTAAGGTGTAAAGTGATCACAGTTCACCTTATTTTTCATTTTACTGTGAAAAAAGCATCTTTATTTCTCCTCTAAGGCTCAGAGCTGAATAGCATGGATGATGACATCCCATCAGACTGACCTGACGAAGTCATCAGGTACTGGAAAACTTGTGGCTGAACTGCAGGCTGCCTCACACTAATAATATTCCTTTTCCAAAACATTTTTAAGACAAGAACAAAGCACTACTGCTATACTTTCCAGGCTAAGTTCTACAAAGCTGTTGAATAGGAACAGACAGACAAGAACATTTTTTCCAAGCCCAAGTTGATAATTGCATTTCTAATGAAGGGCTGTGGATGCTGAGAATTTCTAAAAATCAGACTCTTTGTCCTAAATCGCAAAACTGTTCAACCCAGAATTTTCCATACAAAACCACTTTCATGTCTGTCCTGCAGTCAGAAACACCATTTATCCCTCCATAACTTACTTTCTCTGCCCCTCTGTGGTTTCTTTGTTCTCTACCAACTTCCCGCTTTTACACTTCTTTTTGCTCTAGTCACATTTTTTTCTCCTCTCTTCAATAGTGCTATTCTTGGTGGAAGGTCCATTCAGGCACAGAATCATAGAATCATAGAATAGTTTGGGTTGGAAGGGACCTCTAAAGGTCATCTAGTCCAACCCCCCTGCCGTGGGCAGGGACATCTTCAACTAGATCAGGTTGCTCAGAGCCCCCTCCAACCTGACCTTGAATGTTTCCAGGGATGGGGCATCCACCACCTCTCTGGGCAACCTGTTCCAGTGTTTCATCACCCTCAGCATAAAACATTTCTTCCTTATATCTGTATCTAGTCTATATCTACCCCCCTTTAGTTTAAAGCCATTCCCCCTTGTCCTGTTGCAACAGGCCCTGCTAAAAAGTCTGCTGCCACCTTTTTTATAAGCCCCCTTGAAGTATTGAAAGGCTGCAATAAGATCTCCCCAAAGCCTTCTCTTCTCTAGGCTGAACAACCCCAACTCTCTCAGCCTTTCTTCATAGGAGAGGTGTTCCATCCCCCTGATCATTTTTGTGGCCCTCCTCTGGACTCGCTCCAACAGGTCTGTGTCTTTCTTATGCTGAGGGCTCCAGAGCTGGATGCAGTACTCCAGGTGGGGTCTCACCAGAGCAGAGTAGAGGGGCAGAATCCCCTCCCTCAACCTGCTGGCCACGCTTTTTTTGATGCAGCCCAGGACACGATTGGCCTTCTGGGCTGTGAGCACACACTGCTGGCTCATGTCCAGCTTTTCATTCACCAGTACCCCCAAGTCCTTCTCGGCAGGGCTGTTCTCAATCCCTTCATCCCCCAGCCTGTATTGATACTGGGGGTTGCCCTGACCCAGGTGCAGGACCTTGCACTTGGCCTTGTTAAACCTCATGAGGTTCACACAGGCCCGTTTCTCGAGCTTGTCCAGGTCCCTCTGGATGGCGTCCCATCCCTCTGGCGTGTCGACCACACCGCTCAGCTTGGTGTCATCTGCAAACTTGCTGAGGGTGCACTCAATCCCACTGTCTATGTCATTGATGAAGATATTAAACAGGACCAGTCCCAATACGGACCCCTGTGGGATGCCGCTTGTCACCAACCTCCATCTGGACGTTGAGCCGTTGACCACTACCCTCTGGATGCGACCATCTAACTAATTCCTCACCCACCAGACAGTCCACCCATCAAATCCATACCTCTCCAGTTTAGAGAGAAGGCTGTTGTGGGGGACTGTGTCAAAGGCCTTACAGAGGTCCAGATAGATGACATCTGTAGCCCTTCCTGTGTCCACTGATGTAGTCACTCCATCATAGAAGGCCACTAGGTTAGTCAGACAGGACTTGCCCTTGGTGAAGCCATGCTGGGTGTCTCGAATCACCTCCCTGTCCTCCGTGTGCCTTAGCATAGCTTCCAGGAGGATCTGTTCCATGACCTTCCCAGGCACAGAGGTGAGACTGGCTGGCCTGGAGTTCCCCGGGTCTTCCTTTTTTCCCTTTTTAAAAATGGGGGTTATGTTTCCCCTTCTCCAGTCAGTGGGAACTTCACGGGACTGCCACGACTTCTCAAATACGATGGATAGTGGCTTAGCAACTTCATCCGCCAGTTCCTTCAGGACCCACTGATGGATCTCATTTGGCCAGATTTAATTCTATCAGGGCTTTAGCTTTCCTAACCTGATCCCTGGCTGCTCAGACAATTCCTCTGTATTCCTCCCAGGCTACCTGTCCTTGCTTCCACCATCTGTAGGCTTCCTTTTTGTGTTTGAGTTTGTCCAGGAGCTCCTTGTTCATCCATGCAGGCCTCCTGGCGTTTTTGCCTGACTTCTTCCTTGTTGGGATGCTTCACTCCTGAGCTTGGAGGAGGTGATCCGTGACTATTACCCAGCTTTCTTGGGCCCCTCTTCCCTCCAGGGCTTTGTCCCATGGCACTCTACCAAGCAGATCCCTGAAGAGGCCAAAGTCTGCTCTCCTGAAGTCCAGGGCAGTGAGCTTGCTGTGCCCCTTCCTTGGTGCCCTAAGGATCTTGAACTCCACCATTTCGTGGTCACTGCAGCCCAGGCTGTCCGTGAGCTTCACATTCCCCACCAGCCGCTCCTTGTTGGTGAGAACAAGTTCCAGCATAGCACCTCTCCTCGTTGGCTCCTCTACCACTTGAAGAAGGAAGTTATCATCGACACAAGTTATCATCGACTCCTAAGTACACCCTGTTCTGCTGAATGCAGCCATTAATCGTAGCAATTTCTTTTGTTTTCTATCTTCTCTCCAACAATGTGAGTAAAATATGACAAAAGCCTTATCAGAGAGGCTGTTTTTTCTATTCCTCAAAGCATTCAGTGACATAACAATTTGATCACAGAGGCACATAAAATGATTACACAGATTTAGGAAGTTCTATTTTAAAACCCTATCCCAAAAGATGTAATTGTCGTTGCCTAGGTAAACTGAAGAGACCCTATAATCCTAGTCACAAGGCATTCATCACCCCTTCCTCTCCCCCTATTTCTATAACAGGTATTTAATGGAGCAGACCTGTTACTGGTGTAATAGCCATATGCCCACTTCTATTAGCTTTGAAAATCTGTAGCCAGTGATGGTCTGCTCCATTCTTACATTGACCTGATAGCTATTCACAACTATTCCCCATCCACATTATCAAATCTACGCCAGTTAACCAAGTGAGGAGATATTAGGTTTTATTTATAGTTCTTGACATAAAGTAAATTGGTATTCCAGGGAACACTTTTGGCATGCACAAGTAAGCAGTAAAAGCCATGCTTTTCTGAGCATGTATCAGACAGTCATATTTTCCTAGATGTATATCAAGCATACATCAAACTCTTACAAGATAAAAGAGTGAAGAGATAAAACTTCTTTACTTTGACAGCATGTTGACATGGTCCAGATTCCTATTTGCCAGCATGATGGGAAATAGAATTATACAAGGAAAGATTTGAACAAAGGCAGCTGAGGTCAAACCTTGTGCTATGTCAAGGACCTTAAGTGTAAAAAGAAATGTAGCTCCATGCAGCCTGAATAGAAAAAGAATGAGATAAAAAAACTGTGCTTAAAAAAAAATTGGTTTAATAATAGATTTTTTTAAATGGACTCTCTTCCAGTTCACTTTTATTTTTAGGAAGTTGGTGTCTTATCAGGCCCTGGAGTTGGACTTGCACACAGATAGTTACTACATAATCTAATGCAAGCCAGTTCTAAGGAGATTTTGATGGGATATGTTCCAAGTTTGCAGAGATTATTGTTTCATAAATCATTTAAAACTACACAAGAAGTAGTTCATCTGTACAAATTGCAAGTTTCTACCAAATACTTTGTCATTAGTTTCCTTATGTTCATTTCAGTTCCTTAATTGTGTTTATTTCCCTTCCCTTTTCTCACTTTCAGTAATTATTTCAACACTAACAGTAGATTACAGAGATGTCTACACAGACAGCATACCCTCAAGCCCTGTGAGCTGCCCTTTCAAGCCTTGCGATCAGAGATCTATTACAGTCATTTAATTAGAGCTGGAATGTAGAAACTAGACCCTACCTGGAAATCTGGACCTGAGCTCTACATTAAGACCTTGTACTCTGGGGCTACAGGCAGATATAATTGCAGAGCCACTGATGCTCAGACTGCCTACATACACTGCAACAGGCCGATGGAGGAACCATTGCTCACATGAAGGGATGCTGCCTGCTAATGCTGATCGGCAATATCTTGTCTCTGACAAAGACCAGGACTTCTGGCTTCCAGCCCCTTCTGGAATGGCAACAGGGCAGTAGTACCTCTCACTGGGCAGGTACCTACCTTTCTAGCAGGCACAGCTCCTCACTCTTAAATTCTTTGATTTCTGATTTACAGCAGACATCCCGTTTCCATCAGTTCTCAGCCATAACCAGAAAAAAAAATTTCACACGCATGATTCAGCCAAGGCCTATGTTTCTACAGGATCAAACTGAAGATAATATAAAAATAGTGCACCATTCCTTGCAGGTAAAGAAAAGAAAAAAGAAAGGAAAAAAAAAAAGCTGCTGGATCAAAGTGAAGCAACCTAAGGCCAACCCACCTAAGGACACCCAGCCCTGTTCAGCACCTAAAGAGGGTTCGCTGAAACAGAGTTTTACAGGTAGGAAGAAAGATGGCTCAGCAGCAATGTGAGAAGGTGCCTTGCTAGGTCATTGCTGTCAGTTATGAGAGAACAAACAATACCGCCCCAAGTTCACAACATGGAGAACGCTGAGGAATGTCTATGGGTAGCCTGGAGCAGCTCAGCGTAATTGTATAGCTGGATGTTATTGTCTTCAGCTACTACAAGTATTCCCTCTGTCTAATGAGAATTATTTTTTCTAAAGTATATCTGAGCATTGTTTTTAAAGTCAGTGCTGGGGAAAATAGATTTTTTTGCATCTCATTGTTCACTTTTAAACATATTGTTCTGTTTCCTTTTAATACAGAGGTTTAGAATTTTTTTGTGAATACTTAATCTACATTCAGATGGCCATGTCTAAACATACTTTAAATTCTTTTTAACAGATTATTCTCAAGAAGATTGGTTGTCTTATATTTTAAAGAAATTGCTAATTCTGATGGAACGTTTGGCTTTTTAATATACGCAACAGGCAAACTTGCTTTGATAGCTTAGCCTTTTGGGGGAAATATGTAGTGCAATCCCTATATGCAAATCCACTCGCAGAAGCAGTATTAGCTGTCACACCTCTCGAAGCTGTCGTGATGACTGGTGATGGAAGACAATGGGTAAAAGTCTGAGCTACTTTTCTCACCCTCGTTAAACTTCCTCTTGAGCAGCATGTGGCACTGCAGGTAATGAGTTCCATCTGTGTGTCACCAGTCTCACCTACAGAGAAAAAGCATTCAGATGTTGGAGGCAAAAACTGACTTCAGAGAAGCCAAAGTTTTCAGCTAAAAATAAACCTTTACTTTCAAAGTTCTGCAGAACTCCCAGATATTCCAATTACTGTTCCATGTTTGGTACTCAGAAAAAGCTTATAGCAAAAATGTTATCAGGTGATCTAGCTAATTGGTGAAACTAAATACTGATAATTAACACTCACCAATAGTTTTCTTCGTCTTTTGAATTCTTGAATTTATGAGTTGTCATTCGAATAGTAGCAAATGACCTCAAACTGATAATATTTTGCTATGACAAGTGTTTAGTATTAAAATGAAGAGAGTAGATAATAGTCAACCTTAGTTAATCATGAATTGCAGACACTATTTTGAAGGTACAATCTTATAATAACCCAGACCCTGAACTGGTTAAAATGAACTGTTCAGCAAAGTTAATGCGTCTAAATATTAGGAACTGCAATTGCTAACAGCACTGTGCATTAACTCTAATGCAGTAGAACCATCCAAAAATGCCAGGAAAGGATGACCACCTTTCATGTGTCAGCATTTCTGCTATGGCCCATTGCATCCTTCCGTAAGAGGTGAAGACAACTGTAATGTTGATCAAAGCATAGTTCCCCATCATATGAGATCATAACCATCATAACAGAGTAGTAAATCTGTGCAACACCTATAGCAATGTGTTTTCACTGTCATTTGCTATCCTTTTTCCTAATTTTGCAAGCTAACAGAGAATTTGATCTCACACTCAGGCTTGCAGAGATTTGCCTAAATCTAGTAAAGTATGGATTGATTTTGATGATTTTTAATTTGCACAATTTTAGTGTCTCCTGCTGATACAAAGTGTATTTAAAGCCTCTTCTGCAGACCTTCATTTTTCTCCCAGTGTGCAGCTGAAAAAGGGTAGGCTAAATAACCCATTCTGTTAAGTCTTCAGACACATAGCAGCACATACCAGGAGCTTGTCTGTTTCAGTCACATTTCACTCCTTTTGTTCCAGCAGAACTCTAATTGACTTGAATTGAAATTTTGACTAAGGACTAGAATAGTTAATTTGTATGTCGAATGTTGGAATACAGTATGCTGTTTTCCCTGGCATTTCAACAGCTTTAGCTGTGTATATTTTGATGGCCTCCAGTATCATCAGGCTATATTTTTCCTTATTACTGTTTTCTTACCAGGATTTTCTCACTGGTAACTTTTGATCAAGCTTGCATAATAGAATTGTCATGCATGATAAACTGTGCTGAATATTCTGATAACTTTCATTTAAAGAAGCCCAATCTTTCATGCCCAACAAGCTTTGAGGTCTTTCTGAGATAATCAAGTAGTCATTGAAACTTTTCATGTTACACCTATTGCTGCAAGGAGAGTCCATAAATTCAGTTCTCTGATCAATAATGACTGGGTACAAAATTTCTACAGCTTATTTCAGTAAGGTGCTGTCCTGGTTTCAGATGGGATTTTCTTCCTAGTAGCTGGTACAGTGCTGTGTTTTGGATTTAGCATGAGAATAAAGTTGATAACACACTGATGTTTTAGGTGTTGCTAAGTAGTGCTTACACTAGTCAAGGACTTTTCAGCTTCTCATGCCCTGCCAGCGAGAAACTGGGAGGGGGCACAGCCAGGACAGCTGACCCAAACTGGCCAAAGGGACATTCCATACCATACGACGTCATGCTCAGTACATAAACTGGGGAAAGGCTGGCTGGGGGGCCGCTGCTCGGGGACTGGTTGGGCATCGGACGGCAGGTTGTGAGCAATTGCATCGTGCATCACTTGCTTTGTATATTCTGTTATTATTATTATTATTACTACTACTATTGTACTTTATTTCAATTATTAAACTGTTCTTAACTGAACCCATGAGTTTTCTCGCTTTTACTCTTCCAATTCTCTCCCCCATCCCACTGGGGCGGGGAGGGGTGAGCGAGTGGCTGTGTGGTGTTTAGCTGCCAGCTGGAGTTAAATCATGACAGGTGTTTATTTAGGTAGCTTTGGCAGAACTTGATAAGTCAGTGAATATACAAGTAGCTTTCCAATTATTTAAATATATAATCATAGCAACCCTAGATACAAATTTTAATAACCTCTGCTTTAAGGGGGTAATATCTCACAACAGACTTTGGTACAGATAGTGTTTAGATGCTGCTACAGAGGGCTCTCGAATTACTTATTTTCACAGTCCGAGCAACCTTAGAAATTGTGGGTTTTGCTGTCTCTTAACGTGATAATAATACTTACAATGTAGCCAGTCATGTCTTTTGTCTACAAAAATAAATGTGTATCACCCGCTGTGTTGGCATACCTCTAACTGCTAACAAATTAGTTAAACCTAACTTGTAAAAATTATGTCTCACTTTAGCTACAAATATCATCTATAGACACAGTGACTTTATTTAACCTGGTGTAATTGACTGCACATCTTTCTAGGAAAGATATGTTCTAATTTCAAGTTCTTCAATTACTATGAAACAATATCTTTAAAGATCTTACCCTGAAAGCTATGATTTTTTTCCAAAATGTTTGAGCAAGGAACATCTTTTCTTGTATTTCTTCTTTTATCATAGTCACCACATCTCTGCTTATCAGCACTGAAACACATAGCTTAAAAACACATACACGCAGATAACACTTCCCTCACTATTTTTCCTGTGTTGATAAGAAAAGAAAGCAATTTTAGTGGGATTTAGATACATATTGGAAAGGCCAAAAAGAGCTGATGGAAAGAAAACCTTGTTAGTATGTAATAAGACCGTGAAAAATGGCACTGCCAAGATCACTTCATGAATATGGACAGCCACACCAGGGGCTAAGACTGTCTTTTTTTTGCCTTGTTGTTCAGTTTGGAGCTTCTTTTTTTAAAAAAAATACATTCCATTAATAAAAGAACATAGGTCAAATCAGACAGTTACAGCCTTTAAAGCCTCACCTTTTGCACATACTAAGTAGACACCTCATAGAGACTATTAGAAGTTAGAAAGTCTCATTTTATTACAGCTTTTGAACAACTTTTGAATCCTAGAATTATCACCCATACCCTGCTAATGTCTTATCAAATCCCTAATTTTAGTGGGTTAATTTTTGCTAGATTTTTACCTCTTAGGTGGAAATTTGTTCCCATCCATGTTCATCTCAGATCTGAATTTTCAACAAACTTCAAACAAAATACCTGATCCTTCTCTGAGAGTGAAGCTAAAGAAAGTCAGGAGTCTTCATAGCTTAAATTATTTCTAATAATTTTTCCATAGAGGAGATTGAGTGGAGCCATGTTTTGGATCAAAAGAGGCTGAAATTTGGCTATCTTCCAGTACAATATATTTTCTGATCTACCAAAAAGGCTTACTCAAGGTACAAATTTACAGGTCACATAGAGTCACTATAAGCTTGTTACGGGTTTGTAGCTAAAACCCCCAAAGACTCCACAGTGAGAGAGTGCTAATTTACTACTGATTAGACTTGTTTTGATGCTACAATTGTAGCATCCATTTTACCAATATTGTCTATCCCTTTATTTTGACATATTTTTGCAATGTTTATCTCAAAACACTACATATGAATATGAGTGTTTATTTTTTATTACTAGCTCTCTCCATTGTAAAAGAAACCTAATAATATGAACATAAATCTCTCAAAAATACCTCTCTGTGTGTGTGTGTCTTGAGACCAGGCCACTTGTGATTTTTCCATATTTCAAGTTGACCATTAACTGGGCCCTGTAGGTACTAGCACAATATAAAAAATCTCAGAGCAATAATAATGCAATGTGTATTTTATGTATTAACAATTGTTTTTTAAAACCTGTAGTGACTATTTCATGTTAATTTTCATCAACAGTGTATTAGTGCATATTTTTGCTGAATAGTATCTTGCACAAGAAATTATTCTGTTGTGGCTTTTTTTCCTTTTTAAACCATTTCACTGGCGTCTCCCTTCCGCATCAGTGTTTCAGGACATTGATGGAAGTTACAATATATGAACCCAGATTTCTTTGTTCAAAAAGCTTTAAAACTGTTTCATTTATATTTTTGTGTCTGATAACATACCTATGTCATGTTGACTAACCATACTGTTTTCTTAGTAAAAAGCAGAAATAATTAAATGTGTATTTATTTTTTAATCTTAACTCACATTGCACTTAGCCCATCCCCCATTAAAAAGACAGGAAATATGGTTAAGTAATAAGAATACAAAAAATATTTCAAAGACTCTGAATAATACTCTTTTTTTTCATAGACAAAAAAATCTATCATCAGTAGTAAATAATGTAGATAGTTGGATATTTTTTAGTTAACTATTGTTTAGATGGTTGGTAGTGCATTTTTTTATGTGATTCAAAACTCTTTTCAGGAATTTTTAACAGACAAGTTTAGAATAAAATTTATTATCAAAATAAGTAAATGCTATGGTAGAATAACATTCATCAATGATGATTCATATTCATTTTTTTGGCTTGGTTAAATTATACTAGGGTCTTTTAAATTGGGTGATTTTTTCTAAATTCCTGTGTAATCCCTTCTCAATTCTTTTTGATAACGATCTGTAAAAATAATAAGATATCTAATATATTCAAGAGTGAAGGCAATTAAATGGACTAATGACTAGGCTGTCATCCATAGCCCAGTGACTATGGAATATGGAATAAATATGGAATAGACATGTTTAAGATGTTGCTTTATGCTAAACATAGTATATATAGTATAAATACAAGATATTTATAAGTATATAAATGTTCTTATATCAATATATAAATACTATAAAAGTATACATACTTCCTCTGAAGTGACCATCCGAATCACAGAGCTAGTATTATTCTGAATCATGTGTCTGTCTGTCATATCATAAAATGAGACACATACAATGAGAAAAAAATTGTAAATATTTATCCACGTTGTTCAAGTTTAACAACCAAGAAAAACTGTCAGAAAGCTGGAAAACATTCAGAATGTGTGAAAAAAATATTTTTAAAAAAATATAAGTATGCTTTATGTCAAGCTATCCGCACTTAAGAAATATAGTAGAGCTGCACACATTTACACTGAAAAGAGAATTGATACAAAATTTTGTTCTCTTGGTTAGGATAGAAATTAACCATTTTTAAAAATTCAGTTTATACAAATCCCTGTGGACAGATTTCTTTAAAAATTGATCTGTAGTAACTAATGTGCTTGAATGTGTCTAATTTGTTAGCCGAGGTAGTATATAATTGGACATATGCAGGCACCTGACTTGCACAAGAAGTATGCAGTCTCCCTGAATGTGTGATCTAAATACAACAATCTGAACCAATTTCATTTATACATGTCCACAGCTAAATTCTTCCTCCTAACGTGTACTGCATAGTTCCATGTCTCTGACGTGAGACACATTGTACATATTCGTTTCTGAAAAGAAAACCTGACCCTTTTTACTCATTAACCAGCACACCACCATAAATCACATATGTGCAATTAAATGTTCAGGTCTTATGCCAGGGTATTCTAGAAATATATATTGCTGGTTGTTAATCACTTTTATTTTAGGAATAACTATTGAGCTTTTTGTCAAACTGGGTATATACCAATTTTTAAGATATCTCGGTTGTTACTGTTAGGAGTAGAAGCTAAGGAAAGAAATGAGCATTTCTATTCTGCAATTTTCTTTACTTCCCAAAAATGTGTGTTATGTCCTGTTGGCCTGAATATAATAATTTAAATACTGAGGCAGTTTCATTGTTCAGTATCTTCTTCTAAATCACCCCTCTTCCACACATTACCTAACTTCCAGGGTCACACCACAGTTGCTTTTCTGAGGGTTGTACAAGTAATTGATTTTTCAGTTCACAGAAGGGGAAGTTGTCCCAACAAAAGTGGCAATCGTTGTTTGGAAATATGCATTCAGATTTCCTCCAGATGAGAGAGGAACACACCGATACATTCTTCACTGATTCCTTATTTGAGAGGGTAGAATCTAGACAATATCTTCATGGATACAGAACACGGGGAAAAATTGCAAATCATAATCTTTCTGTTGATTTACCAAATCAGCAGAAAAAAATAATAATTCACTCATTTCTGCTCCCCTATCTGTCCTTGGACTTCTGTTGTCATTGTTTATTTGTTTCTGTAGAATTTCTGGCAATGTCAAATCATGTACACTCTCTAAGTTATCTCACAGTAATATTTACACACTGCATTTCAAATCTTAATAGGTGCATTGGTTTAAAAGTTTGAATTCCTAAAAGAATTTTGCACATTATAGTGAAGGTTCCAAAATCTTAAGTACTGTTTTGTTTCTGTTTTGAGCCTGTCTGCCTTATAAAACATCACAAGGGCACTAGCACGTTGGATCTCACTTCTATAGCAAGTACCACCAAGTTCTGGAAAGTTGGGTCTGGAATGCTGATTCAGGCCCAGTGTGGCAGCCTCAGTTGAATTAGTCTAGATTTAAAATGCACCTGATCTCAGAGCATGTCTCAAAAGCATTTATAAATAGATATTAAAATAAGGTTCACTCATCCCCATCTAGCTAGTGTGACAGAACATGGAAATAATATAAAAAGCAATAAAGCAGAACATTTATGTCATCAAATTCAATTTTATTCTGAAAGACTTCCGGATTTTACAAAGCATAAATTCACAGTTTCCATGTAGAGAGTGTTTTGGGGGTTTGGTTTGGGGGGGTGGGGGGGCGTGTTTGTGCATGTGATATGTCCTTATAATACAAAGGCGGCTTATAGTCTGCCTTTAAGCTATGAATAGCAGCTGGGATAACTCATCTCAAACCCATTTGTCCTCCCTTGCAATATGGAGAGCCACTGCTGAAGTTCAGAAAGGAATAGGGAATATTGTAAGATGTTTGGCAGTCTTTACTAGCAGAATAGTTTATTGGGAGCCTATGTCTCTTATCTCTAGGCACACTCAGATTTCATGTCTGTCAACTTCAGAAGGTAAAAGGGATGTGGAAGAGAATCATATGCTCCTCTTCATGTGCTTTCTTGGGAACCTTGAGCATACAGTTTAACTAGGTGTGTCATATTTCTGATATTAACTCTGGTCAACTAAATGCAAGGGCTCTGCCTATTCTTTCCTCTTCTCTGTTTCTTTTCTCACTCTCTTGTTCTATGAGATGAAGCACCTACAGGATAATATCTTGGCTTTGTCCAATACCTGGAAAACAGGACAGCTCTGATGTATATATATGTGTGTATATATAGATATATATATCACCAAGGAACTGTTGTACATTCCGATTAGCTATAGAGATTAATGATTTGGTCCATTTTTTGGTCATGAGTCGTTTGGAATTCTGCAGTATTCAGTGTTATACAGGGGTCTGATTCATTTAACTGACATTAAGTTCTCAGTAAATCAATGGGCAGATTTTCCCCCAGTTCACAAACCTCAAAGACAATTCCTCAGTTCATCCTCTGAACCCCCACTTTGACATTGAAATGAGGGGGACTGAAAACAGTGTCAGTTAAGATTCAGTCTGCTTTCTTTGAGCTACGAAATACAGCCTTTGCATTACAGAACTCTGTGACGTTTTAAAAATACACTCCTGAACAGAAGTTGTGCTATCCCCCTGCTTATATCCCCAATTGTGCTGTAATATAATGCACTTTAACAAAATTCTCAGAAATGTTCTACAAGTGCATGTTGGAAAATTCAAACAGACTGGCTCTGCCATCTGCTACTTCTGATAAGAGACTCATCTGTCTGTTGAGCAGGTAGTGGAGAGAGTGACTGAAAAAAAGAGGAGATAATGAAACACCGAAAACACGCTATATCTCACAGTTACTTGTGGACACGCATCACCTAATTGGGGGTCAAACCAATGTTATTAAGTATTTAGAATGTATTTTGGATTCAATTTGAATTAAATGTGAATATATGCAGAACATTACAAAGTAAACCTATTGACGTAATTTGGCCACTGAACTCAACTCCATCTCTGTTTCAGTGACAAGACTAAAAGGAGTAAGTGTAATTGTGAAGGAACATTTATCTCAACTGTGTCACTCATAGCACAATAGCAAAATCCTCAGTCTGCTGGGGGCACACAATTAAAATAGCATAAGGGTTAGCTCCATAATTACAGTCTGTCCTGAGTACCGACAGCATGCAGTTGTAGTGTCCTGGGAGCAAACATAGGAATAACTCATTCCCTCTTTTTTTCCAGTACCAACAGGAAAGTCCTCCAGTTCTGATCTGTTTTAGAACCTGATTATTTTATTTTCCATTCAAGGCTGATACACAGGCCAAGGCATTGAAAGCTTGGCTTTTTCTCAATCCTGGTTTGCTGGTTGCAACTATTGTAGGCATGGTTTCCATCCCATGCACAATATTACAAAATGCAGATAGCTTAATAAGCCTTCAATGCTCTTGCACCCTTCATTTCCTTTCATGTTGCCAGCCAGACAGTCCTTCCAGAAGCTAATGACATTAATGACATCTGTTGGTTGTTATGGGATAGCAGCCCACCATTAGCATCTGTCGCCCTGTGGCAAGAGTAACTCAGTGGGGCTGACTGGAGAGAGTAATCCTGAAACAAGTCTTAAAAAGTAGCTTAAATGTGCTGTCGTGGTTTAACCTCAGTCGGCAACTGAGCACCACGCAGCCGCTCGTTCACTCCCCCCCACCCGGTGGGATGGGGGAGAGAATTGGAAGGGTAAGAGTGAGAAAAACTCGTGGGTTGAGATAAAAACAGTTTAATAATTGAAATAAAATTATAATATAATAATAATAATAATAATAATAATAATAATAATAATACACAAAGCAAGTGACGCATAGTACAATTGCTCACCACCCGCCGACCGATGCCCAGCCAGTCCCCGAGCAGCGGCCCCCCCGGCCAGCTTTCCCCAGTTTATGTACTGAGCACGACGTCCCATGGTATGGAATGTCCCTTTGGCCAGTTTGGCTGTGCCCCCTCCCAGCTTCTTGTGCACCTCCAGCCTTCTCAGTCGGTAGAGCATGGGAAGCTGAAAAGTCCTTGGCTGGTGTAAGCATTACCTAGCAACAACTAAAACATGGGTGCGTTATCAACTTTGTTCTCATCCTAAATCCAAAACACAGCACCGTACCAGCTACTAGGAAGGAAATTAACTCTATCCCTGCCGAAACCAGGACATGTGCCCTTGTTGGTGACACCTAAAGAGGGCATGTTCATGGTGAGGAAAGGAGATTAAAAGGAAGAATCTAAAGCAGATTATAAAGATGCTTAGGGTGGTGGTGTTTTGTTCACCATCCTAAGAGAGGATAGGGAGAAAGATGGCCTCACAGGGATCATGAGAGTCTGGAAAAGTATCTGTCATTGGGGAAAATGAGAAGAACAAAAGGTAGGAACTGTGATTAGCTCCAGGAGTGGATCCTTAAGGGGAAAGATGAACTGCAGAGGAACAACTCTGTGAGTGGGATAGAACTAACATTAACCTTTTGTTTGAAGTGACTGGAACAGAGGGAAAGGCCACATGTGAGGCAATGTGCTCTTCAGTGGTGCAGGACTCTATTCAGGATGAAAGGCAGAAGGCCTGAGAAAGGGTAGACTTGAGGGAGATCTGACTGAATGTTAGAGACTCCCCTGCATGAAGTAAGTAATGCCAAAGGGACTACTCTGAAATGGCAAATAGTAGAAATATCACAAGGAAGAACTCTGGGGTAGTGAGACTCATCAAAAGACTACAGTCAGGAAAGCTTATCCTTGACAGCTCTCAATAAAACCCTTCCATCTGCTTTTCATTCTCTCTTGTCAATCCCTGGAAGTCCTCTCCTCCTCAGTGGAGTAAATCAAACAGTACCTCTCTCCGGGCTGGATGAAATCTTTATGTAGATCTTCTCCTTCTTTTTGCCTGACATATTCTACCTTCAACTTCCACAAGACAATTTCTGGTGTTCATGTCTTCCACTGACCTGGCTGTGCCCTGTTTCTAGGTGTGCCTAGGTTTCACAGTCTTATCTGAACTTTTTATGTACTTTTGTGAATCAGCAAGTATTACCTCTGAAATTCAGTTTGAAACATAAAAAATCCAAATGTTGGGGAGACAAACTACTCTTGATTAAAATTAAATGACATTTTCTGCACAGCACTACAATTTGAAATGTCAGTAGCTATAGCCTTATCTCCCTGACTTACTTTCAGTGTGTGTTAAGAATCCAGGAACAACGGTATTAAATAAGTGTCTATCTTAATGCTTTGGCAGAAGAATGTTAAATCAGTGCAGCAAAGTGATCTTAAAATACAGATAAACAGTAGAGAACTTGCTGTAGGAGCAAAGAAAAGTTATAAAACATTTATGTTGCTTTTCTGTACCCTATTGAATCTTCCATGAATTTGATTGATTAAGAAGAAACCAGATCTATTTATATGTGTTGAACCAGCTAGTCTACTTAAGAGCAAAATAGTTTGGTTACTTATTACTCAAGAAAAAGTGTTTTGCAGGGTGGGTGAGGACCAGTACCAGTTCAATCCAGTCAAAGTTGGTGATGTGTTTTCTTGTCTACTCTATATTCCTATGTTCAGTGACTGGAATAATTCACACAAGAATGCTCCAGGACCACTGATCAGCTTTGTACCAACTGAAAGTTCCTTACAGTATGAGAAATGATTGCAATTCTTAGTGAATTAGTGAATTGCTTAGTGAAGGATTTCTCACTGCACAAAAGCTCATTCATGAATCACCATTGATCTTTCATGAAGTCTATTGAAGGCAAAGCTTTAATAGATACAGGGAACAAAAATACCTGTTGAGTTTCTATAGAACTCTAATCCAGGTTAAGGCAAGGCACAGTGGAGAAAGAAGCACACACTCACAGGTACAGTACCTATCTTGTTAGTTGATGAAAATATTAATGGCAAAAGCAAGCTCCTGTCAAAATATGATTTCTTGCACAAGTACTTCTGCTGCCTTCAAACTTTGGAAGTCTATTTCCTGTCAGTACAGTATACTGTTCCCATCTTTTTTTTGATGGACCACAATAGATTCAAACATTTCCTTTCCTGGATTATTACAGCAACATATGCTGATGTGTCAAAAACACAAGCTTGACAGAAACTTTTACTTGACAGTAAAGCTTGGTAAAGCTGTAGTTTTATACAGAACTGGAATGAAAATAAATAGAGCAATGTTAATTGTCCTTTGGAATACAAGTTATGTATTTTAATATCCGGACCAAATTTCACATTTTATGAATGTTCTATGCACTCTGTGTTATGGGAAATCTCTCAGCTTCACCTTTTTGGTCCTGTTTATACATCCGCTCCAAAGAGAGCAGATACTTTGCAGCTTTCAGACTTCCTTTTCATAGTTCATCCCTTACAAAGTGGAAGTATAAAAGTAACATTTACCATGGTGAGCCTGCCACACTCTCCATTTTTTCCACAAATGGATTGTCCTTGAAGTAGTATTGGGAATGACCCCAACCAGTGGATCTTTCAAATAGCGTTCTTTTGAGATGTGTGGTACAATTTATACCCTGTAGATAATTGTGTCAGGCTCTCTGCTGGCACAGGAACCATTGACATATCAATTTTTTTTGGCTCTTATCTTTAAACTCTTTGTAAAAATTGTGAGGAGTTAGACAAGCACTTCAGTACCTGTGTATTCAGAAGCTATGGACACATCTGTAAAAACCAATACTGCCCTTGGTTATCACCCTTGGAAATAGGCAGTGACCTTTCTTATTAGCACTACCCTCCAATATAATGAATGAGGCTTATAATCACCTGAAAAGAACACATTAATTATCCCTACCACTTCTTTTTCTGCAAGTCTTCTTTACCTTACAGGATCACGTATGTGACTTCAGAGAATGCTATAAACCCTAATCCCTGTGTTGTACACACACAATCAATGAACAGTAAACTACAGTTTCTATAGCTATAGTAAGTGGTCATTATGTGTAGATATATTAGAATAGTTGTTTCTTGTTTAAATGTGTTTAATTATTGACAAGCATATGCAGAATATTTGTTTACATAGTTCCTTTGTGTATATGGGAAGCCCTCCTGGCAAAGTTAAACACCCTTACATGCATACAAAATTTCCTATTTCGATTGACAGAGCTTCATTAAATTATTTATAATTACCTGCCTCATTCCTTTTTGTTATGACTGGTCTGAAACAGACATGCACAAAGGCAATTCTAACTGTGCACTGCATTAATATGAATAAATATTCCAGGAGGCCAGGATTATACACCTTTCATATATTTTTCCCCTGTGGAGTTTACTTAGCAAAATCATGAATCACACAATTTCTGATAATACAGTAAGCAATTCAGAACATTTCCTTTTCATACTCTCATGTCATTTTTTTTCTATTACAACCTGAAAAGTATGGAACATAAAGAAGAGAGGGATATAGTGGGAATAAAAGATATACATAAAGGGTACAAAACAAGAACTATTTTTCTATTTGTTACTTTCACAAAGTATTCCATTGGGGTGCCTGGATTTCTGCAATATTAATATATTTGTCAGTAAAAAGACAGGTTTTACTGTATTGCAAATTACCTATAGTCATCTTCTGTATTTTGTAATATTTAAAAATCTATTACCTTGTGATGTTTTAAGAAACGCATTGTTATTCTCTGTTTAGAAAATGGGGTAATATCTTGGTGTCATTGAATTCAAGACACATGCTGAGCTTTATATTTTTACTCTACAGCTGTTAAGTAGAAATCAGCAAACTTGTGGTTCAGGTCCTAATTTTAGTATCTGTATCATTCTGAATTGAATATTCCAAAAGCCATTTCTATTTGATATATGATATTTCTATAGGTCACAGCTTCTGAAACTGAAGAAATACAGGTTCAGATTTGAATACAGTTTTGCACATTTGGGATCACCAAACCAGCTGAAGTGGGACTGAATAAGAGTTCTCTCTCAACACCATGTTTGAGTACCAGGACTGAGAACCAGGATAACATAAGGAAGGAAAGGGGACAAAGATGCAGTACTGTGTAAAACAGTACCTTGCATCAACCTATCTGTGGTAAGCATGCATATGTATGTGTGTGCATGCATGCTTTACCTATGTGGCAAACACAAGTAATCAGTGCTAGTTCAGACTACAGTGAAAAGGGGGCTAAACTCATTCAAATTACCTTGCACTTACTTGGATAAACCAGTTCCCTTGGACAATTATTGTGGATCAGCTGTGTCTAAAACCTTAGCTTTTTCTTGAGTTGATCTTCTGTTATATGTGTACCAAATAAATATTAGTTGACCCAGAGAGAGCGAAAGTGTTGTTCTGATCCAGTTGTTAAACCTTGATATGAAAAGGGTTATCTGAGTTGCAATGGTATGCTGGAGCAACTTCATGGGAGAAAAGCATTCTTTCACATTACCAAGTTTACCTGTTAGTCTGATGGCTAAGGTGCTTGCCAGGGATTGAGATTTCAAATATTCTCATTTTAAATATTTGCCTAACCACTAGGCAAAAAAAAAGAAGTATCATCCTCAGCGTTCTCTTGCTTCTTCACCTTTTATTGCGCATGCCCCAAATTAAATGTTTTGATACATCTCACATGAACAGAACTTAGTGTTTTGTTTGGGTGAAAGAAGTTACACATTTTACTTTGGGATTTATCTAGCTGGATGCTTTTTATTAATTTTGTTCTTAATTTCTGTCAGCGAATTGAAAAATTAATTACTCAGAAAAGAAGTCAATGAGATCTTGTAACTAACATGCTGGTGCTTGTGGGACATCGTCTCTGTTTTAATGCCCAGAGGCTGGAAAAGCTCTGTTCCAACCAAAGGTAAAATCCTGGTCCCACTGGTAAAATCACAGTCCCACTAAATCCTAGAGACTGACCACTGAATTCCAGGATTGGTACCCCCCACCTTCCAAAAATTCACTCATATCAGACTGTCAGATGGGTGGTAGCTATATTACTATACATAGCATATTCATTTTTATATTCTATGTGTCTATAAGTGTACATACACTGCAGAGGGTCAATGTAACAGGAAATGAGTTTAAACCAGGCATATACCACCAAAAATCACCCAGAGTACTAATGAAAATCAAAGGTCCTAAAAGCATAATTACAGTTGGTGTACAGATTTCAGTTTTTTTCATAATGCAATCTTTATGATGGCTGAAAGAATATCACTGTACTGTGACAGAAAAAAATTATATTTAAGCTAGACATAATTTTTCTTCCAATCAGCCTGTGAAATACATGCAATGAGGTTATTCACACAATCTACTCTAGAAAGCAATTTAGGTGCACGTTTGTAGATTACAGTTAAAAATCTTTGTTCCTGTACAGTCTATGGAGAGAGGTAGAATCCGCTGAGGAAGTGAGTCAGAGTTCAGAAGGTAAATGCCTGAAGTACAAATACCCCACAAAGTGTGCAAACAGCATACCTACACATTGGACAGATGGCAGACACATTATGGTCAAATGTGAATATAAAAGAAAGAGCCTGCATTTCATCATGGTCCCGGGACACTAGTAAAAATACATAGGTTATGAATCCAAAGCTCTTGTGACAATAGTCGCACACTACTAACAGTAAGCACTGAAAAATAAAACAAAAGTCAGATAATGTCTGTAACAGTGCGGACAACGCCACACAATCTCAGCTGATCATTTGACTAGTGATGAATGTCATTTCACATAAAATAAACAAAGGTGAAAATGAAACATTGACATTGTGAACGCTTGATTAAATCTGGAGCCGATTAGGCTGGCACAGTTTAAGGTAAGAGTACAGGTGGTAAATCATCTTACTCGGGTCAAGTCAGAGAAAAGATACAATTAGAAAGACAAGCATACTGCAGCCAAGATGATTCAGAGAGTGGAATATTAAATGCTTGTTAGCAAAGCCCTGACAGGCATTAAGAATAATGTATTAAATAACTGCTGATTTGGATTAAAAGTGTTCTGTGCAAATCTGTTGAGGTACATGGAAGTTGTAGTCATTTCCCTCTGTTTCTCTATTTAGAATTTTGTCGATAAATTAGTGAATTCATTCACAGGGACCAGTCCTTGTAATTTTTTCTAATAGTCAAGTTCTCCCTCCATACCCGTATATCCAGACTGTGCTGCTGCTTCTTCCTCCGCAGCATTTCAGGGTGCTTTACTCTTTCTGTATATTCTATTCTTCATAAGTCTCCATTGCTATAGGATCTGGCTTCTTTCCAGTACTGCATTATGTATTAATTAATATGCTTTAGCAAAGCACAAAAGAAACTTTAGTCAAGTGCACATTATTGGGCTTGGTGCAAAAGCAACTGGATGAAATTTAATGCCCTGGGTTGTACAGGAGATTGAATAGTCTATAGGTCCGTTTTGGCCTTCAGCTCTGTGGTTATATCTGAAGTAGCAGATGCAAGGACATGGTGATGCTCAAAGGCTGACATAGAAGTATTTGACATGCACCAGATCCTCCTTATCCCCAGTTCACATCCATGTTTTTCTCTCGTAAGAAATGAACAATATCACAGGGACTTTAGTGAGATTCCTAACCTAAATAACTAGGGAATTAGGACTCTGTGTGACACTTTAACATCTAATGTCATATTCAACCTGTGAAACTATGACTGCATTGTGGTAACTCCTGATTAGCTGTGTCTCAAAAAGGCATTGAGAAACCTCATCCTTCCAAGAGAAGGTCTGACCATGCTTAAAAATAAGAACTACATCTTGTGTTTTATTCCAGAGCAATAATTTATTTTTTCAGATCTCTCTAGCCCTGATAATTAATAACTTAAATAGGACTGAAATCAATAGGTGTGAAATTGTTAACTTTCATAGGGACATCTTGGACCAGCAGAGAGTGGGTGAATTTGCTTATTGGATCCTTACTGTTGACAGCACAAGCTTCAGTGCTTACTATCAGTTAAGCTTTCCAAAGATTGATAGTTTTGTACTGATTTTTTATTTATACTGAAATCTTGCAAGATTTGCACTGCATTCTTGCAGCCATACCACTTTTTCCTATTCTTATCATTTTTCCTGTGTTTGGTTTTCTGACTAGCCTTAGTTTGCAACAAAATGTCTTTCATCACAATTTTACAGTTGCAAGTCAAGTCAAACTGAGTGCTCAGGTTTAACTAGAGGCCACAACATACTCTAGTAAAATGGCAAATAACATCAACAATATTATCCAGATAAATTATGTTCAGTTTGAAATATCTTTTTGTGATATCTGAATGCACACTTCACTGCATTGAATTTGGAATAAATATTGTTTTCACAAATGAACTGAAAAGATGATTTACCATTAACTGTAGAACTACTGGCCAGATGTTTTTATTTAGAATTAAAGTTGGGTTTGTGTACCACTCTCAATGTAGTATGATGCAAATAGGCTGTATAATTCAGCTGGGCCTGTTTGAAAATACCAGTCTGTATATTTAGCTTCCCAATTTTCTTTGCTCATCTGAAAAACATACACTGAGCTTTAACAGCCCTTCCGATGTAAAGCAACTGCTTTCCATGTCAAACAAAAGCCCTTATTAGTGTGAGGCAATGTGTCAGCTACTAAGAAGATTCTGGTATGCTAGCAAACTAATAAATATTCATAAATAATCTTGAACAAGACAATGCACAGATTCTCCAAAGAATGTACCATAGTCTTAATCCAGAGAGTGTTGTAGTAATTAACAGATAAAAGAGGAGGTTCATTAAATGAATATGCAGTGTCATGAAATCAGAGCTGTGCATTGATCACTGCTAACTTAAGGATTCTTCCTTAGCTAGGATATTTTGACACCCCATTTATCACTAGTCCTATTTTTAGATTTTTAATTAGCAGATCACCAGCCCTTACCTCATTAACTTAGCTTCTGCAAAAACATTATTTCTATAGATAATAGCTAGGTTAGAGTAATCACCACTCCCAATTTCTTGAGCTGCAAGGAAGGACAGGACTTCAGCTTCTATGACATGAAACTATATTTCATACCAGGCAAATCTGACCTTGACCAAACAGCCTGTGTCTTATTTTCTGAATAATTTCTCTTCATTTCTTTTCCTAAATGCATTAACCTCAAAACACGAACATTTTCAATGACAACTGAAACATTTTCCTAATTTATCTTAAATGTTTATTTCTAGCCCTCTGTTTGCAAAACGGTTTTGGGATATAGTTCAGCAGAAAATTGTACCTTGATGTGTGTTTAACACAGCTTGCTGTATATTTGTATAGGCAGGTTTTTAAATTATTGGCCTTTATAGTCTTTTTTATGAGAGAAAACAGCATTTCCAGAAGTTAAAATGAACCAAATAAAGACATATTTACACTTATGTTTGTTAAGTATAAAGGCTTAAGAAACTAATAAGAATCAGACAATTGAAAAATCAATGAAGTACATCTTGTGCAGATGTTTCCTTCTATTTGAAGTGCCTATTTTATTGCTTATACTATTGGAAGGTATGTTCCACCACTGGTGATGGATAGGAGTATACATTATGTCATACTGTTTCAAGACTATGTAATTATCTCTGTAATATGCATGCTGTATTTTCAACATACTGCTTAAGGCTTCAGGTTTTCCCGTTGCAAGATCCACAATTAAATCATCTTAATATTGTCTTTTTGCTCTAATATATGTAGCAACAATGAAAACATTAAGCTAGCCTCAATTAAATGGCCGATAAATTAGGTAGCTGAACAATATTTGCACCCCTGGCTGTTGTATCCAATTAAAATTCCTATCAAATGAAAAAATTGATTAGTCTCTTCAAGCAGAGAGGTTTGCATCATGCAAGCAGTCTAAATAATTTACATTAGGCTTTCAACGCATTTCAAATGCTGTCATCTCTGTCTTGTGATACAGTTTATAACATCCTAAGACTTGCTTTCATTACATGCACTGATTTTGCAACCAATGGCATACCAGAAGTTCAGAACACAATCTAAGAAGGTCATGGTTCTGACACTGAAAATAGTCTGGGGAAAGGTCACCTAACTATTTTGTGTTTTATGATGTTTATAGCTGTGCTTTGATACATAGCCATGTGTATGCAATCTCATTAAGCACTAATGCTAGTTTTGTAGTAAAAACAATCCATTTTTGAACTTAAGATCTAATTTTCTCATTTACAACATCTTTGATTTAAAAAAATTGAGATCACAGGCCTTTGTCAAGATGAGTACACAATGTCTGAAGCTTATCATTACATTATTAAATTAATGCAAGGGATGACAAAATGAATTTTTGGAAAAAATATGATTTACTATAATTATACTGGAGTGTTTTAATTTAGGCAATCACACACATATTTGGAAAGACTCATTCAGACTCTTTTCCAGTGAATGGTATAAAACTGGAGGATGTGCATAAAGTTTGCAGTAAGCAGAAAGGATCTTATTAAATTCTGACAAAATTTTTCAAGAACAATGGAAACACTGGTATCTTCATGAAGAGTTAAGAGGCCTAATTCTTCCAGTAGCCCTCAGGAATTATAGCAGCTTTTAATGTATCTGGAGTATCTAGATGAAATCTGAGATGAGCAAAGAGGCTTTCACAAAATACATAATTTTTTTTTATACTCAGGTCTTTGTTCACCTGGACCATCTGAGTTTGATGTAATGATGAGAAATTACTGCCTATATGTGAGAGTAACTTTCCATAAGTCATTAAATTTTCAGACTCTAAAAAAAAAAATACTGCTGTTCAGAAAACAAAAAAATCAAAACTTATCAGTTTTTACCTGATTTTCATTTATGCAGATGTCAGCTGCTTGCCAGCTCTCTTTGGATCCAAAAATGCAGGGGTAGGGTGTTGCCAAAATTCTTTGATTTAAGGATACTTGCTGATTCGGAGCACACCAGCTATTCACTAGTAAAGTCAGGCTATCCCAAAAACAAATTTCCTTTAAAATGTTACCAATACATAATAGCTGAATTTCCAGTCACTCGTGAAGAATTTGCCCAAAAAGTGGCAATTCAGATGAATCTTCTGAGAAAATGTCCAAGTGTCTTGATCCTTGCCCTATCTTGTTCTGATGTAATTAACTTCCCCCCCCCCCCCCCATATGCAGTAAGCTTCATAACTTCAATATGAGATGGAAAATCCTCTTCTTCTCTTCATCCCTCCCTGGGAGATAGCTTGTGGGTAGCAGAGGATGGGAGATCAACTTGCTCCAATCTGAAGGGAATGAGATAACCTGGGTTAATTGTCCTAGATGCGTGTTAGAGTGTCCTTGTGTTTTAAAAAGGGTGAGTCCTGCTCCAGCCACTACCCCAAGGATATTGTTGTGACTACCCCATGACTCCTGGTCTGTATCCCGAGTGGGTGGAGGCATCACAACTTCTCCCTCACATAGACATCTGCGTCCCAGAAGAAAAGCAGGCACAGGTAGACTACCAGAAGGAGGGCAGAGGGCCTCTGGTCCCCACACCAACATCAGCTAATTTGGCACATGCATTCACACATGCTGTGGCAGCACATTAGTGCAGTGGCCCTGAGAGGACAGTGTTATAGCAAATGCATTTCAGTGCCAATACATACAAATAAATGTGCACTTGAATAAGCCATTCCTACATCTTACAACATCTGCAGCAGCACAGCAATCCTAGCGTCTATATAGCAACATCTACCACCAACAGCATAGCACCTAACATCTAAGGCAACACAGCAAAGGGACCTCAGTTTAACAACAGAGCTCAAAGTGCCGGTGCCAATGCCACTCAGCAGCTATTCAGAAAAGCTAGCGAGGCACTATATTATAGGAGGCATAAGAGACTGAATATATAAATAACATTATATTGTCTTTCTATAAATCAGTGGGTGCTAAAGTCTATTCCTGGCTATAGTACTGGTCACCTTGTCTCAGAAAACGTATTGTGGAGGCAGAGGCAGAGACAGCTCTCAGAGGAGTGATGAATCATCAAGGGCATCTCAGAGATTAAGAGAGATTGAGAAGATTAGGACTGTTTACTTTGGAAATAAGAAGAGAGGACATGATCAAAGTATCTGAAGTACTTCAAGAAGTGTCTAAAAGACAGAGCGGTGTGATTGGAAATTACTCTTTTCTATGTCTCGGGGCACAAGACAAGAATCTGCTCAATTAAATTAAAATGAGGAGGAATTAAAACTGACTCTCAGGGACCTGAGGGCACTAACAGGCCCTCGTGGCCCTGCCCAGCTTCCCGGGTGCCTCCACCCTGGCTCCCTGCTCCTGGTAGGCTGCCTCACCTTGTGTCCACAGGTTGCAGTGTGGACCTGCCCCCCCTCGTCGGGGAGCACCGCCATTCTGGTGAGTGCGGAGCACCACCATCCCGGTGAGTGTGGGCCTTTTCATCACTGTGGCTCACATCGTCCTCCCCTAGAAGTTGCCTACAGCCCCACAAGCTGCCCAACACTTTTTACAGCACACTTTCTGATGCCACGGCCCTCCCAACAGCATCATTACTTAGCAGGGGGCTTGGTTCACAGCCAGATACTGGAGGGAGCTCATGGGCCTCCCCCAGGGACCAACCCACCTCTCCTTCTCCTGGCCTGCATGGTGGCCACCCCTTGGCTCCCGGCTCCCCTTCCCACAGGGAGCAGCCCCGTTCTTGCTGCTCCCTGGCAATGCATAAAAAGAAATACCTAGTGCCAAAATGTATAATCAATTTGCAGAACTTGCTGCCAAATGAAAATGCTGACATGAAGAATTTAGCAGGTCTCAGAAAAAGGAAAAGCATTAATCTGGGTGTCCGCACTTAATTAATTTAACAAAATATTAATTTTTATGGAAGAAGCATTAGACCTTCAGGTTTCAACCAACTCCCATCAGAGGTAGATGGGAAGATGAGATCTCTTGGAGGGAGGACATCATCTCACAGCTTGCTTTGGAAGAACTTCTTCCTCCAAAGTTTCCAGTACTGACAACCACCTGATAGAAGATACCAACTAGTAGATGTGTCAATTCTTATGTTCACAACTAGAGAACCAGAAGTGGATAAAAACTTTAAAATAATTCACCTTCAAGTGGTCTGTGGTGCCCACATGCCTCATCTTTTGAATAAATGAGCTATTTGCAGTGCACTGTAATTTTGTAAGGATATAGATTTCTGCTGGGAATTCCACGTGGATTTTTTTATCAGAGGCAAGCATTCTCCAGTCCAAATGCTGGGGCTGTGTAGCTGCAAATATATCATGTCATGGCAACGTGAACTGAAGCTGAAGAAGGTCTAAATCCCCTTAGGGCTGCTTCCGCTCTCCACCACTCGCTACCTAGACTAGCCTGTAAATCTCGGTTCAGAAATGTTCATGTTTTTAAATCTCATGTTACACCATTAAATGCAGGTCTGCATGACTAGCAGACTAAAGATGTTGGAAATCCTTTAGCAAAACCCAAGCTTTTATTTGAAAAATCTAGCTTAGTCACTGGAAATCACACAAGACCCCATGCCTCGCTTCATGTGTCGAATTCACATGGCTGTACTTGACTTTGGATGTCCAGGTTACCTTGGTTATAATGATCTCAGGTATCCCTGCACTATACTGTTTATCTAGATGACCTCTAGAGGTCCCTCAACCATTCTGTGATTCCATTATGTATTAAACAATAGTAGTTTAAAAATTGAATCCTTTACATATCAACAACTTTTCTACCTACTCTTTGTTATGAAAGCCATCAACCTCTTCCTTTGCAGAATAAAGAGTGGACATTATTTTTACTCCATCTCTGTCTAAGGCACTATTCTCGTGGCACTTCCCTGTTCTTAAAAAGCAGACCTATAGGACAGTGTTTCCCAACAGAAGAAAGTTTGCAAAGCTAGCAAAAGTTTGTGTTTCCTCTATTAAAATGCATTGCTTCTGCCCTGTAGGACCTGAGAATCCCTGCAGGACCGTCATAAATTTTTGGAGTACTTTATATTTGCATTTTTAGTTTTCAGTCAATTGATACTCTGTGCTCAGTTAAGACTAAGCTCCAATTTTTATTTGTCACCTTTTGGCTTTCTTTTATGTACATAACTCCAGTGGTTAAAATCAAATTTACAGTATAAGTAATTTCAATTGTGAATTGCATTCTTTTCCTTCTTATAAAGATGAAGTAATTATTAAATTAAAAGGAAGCACATTATTATTGCTGTATACCTTGAAGAGAGGTTTGGATTTTTGGTCCTGTAAATCTGGCTGTCACAAAGGTAACTGATTATCTTGTCAGGTCTTAATCAAGATTCATTTGTATGGCTTCTTCAGGTACATTTCCCTTTTACTTGATGGTGTAAAATATGAAGAGAACAGGATGAAGATCTCCATAGGTTTATGTGTAATATATGTTACATATAAATAAAGTCTGCCAGACTCTAGACAGACATATGGTACCTGGTTTGACAGAGCAACGTGAGCATCCCTGAAAAGAGAAGTGACAAACAATGGTGTAATGAGGAGAAGGAATGCGGCTTATTTGAAATCCTGCTTGCATTAATTAATACTAGAGGTCTGAGGGGAGATAAGAATCATAGTGAGACTCCTTGAGTGGTCTGAGAAACATTTGGCTTCATAAGGTTAGCATGCTTTACCAGGAAGAGGATGTCTGTGTTGAACTTTACCTAAAATGTGGAAATTAAAGGAAAAGAAAGCATTTTCTTAAGTAGGAGTTGTATAACTAATATAGCTTATCTGATATTCAGTATTTCCCAGATCAGAATCATAATGTATAGGCTTTGGGAGCTCAGCTTTGCATTTGCTCATATACAGCAAAATTCTACACTACTTATCAATAAAACCCACACAAATGCTTATTAAATGACAGTGAGAAAAAGTTCTGAAAAGGCTCAAATCTTGACAGTTTTGCTGCAGCATTTTTCTCCAAGTAATTTTCTTGCATTGAAAGTTTCACTGAAAATAATAACAATAAATGCAAGAGTCAAACTGGAGCTCTAAAAGAACAAATAACAATAATCAATTAACACTTTTCATCAAAAGGTCAGTGCAATCAAGACTGCAATATTTTTTCTTCCTTTATTTGTTTTTTCCATGACCACGATGAAAAGAGAAATCCTTTCAGCCTCAGTAAATATGCACAGGAAGATAGTTATATTTTGCAAAAACTTAGTAAACTGGAGCAGGACCTGGTGACCCTGGATGACTGAATCTTGATGAATCTTTCCATAAAGATGCTTGAAAGGACTCTACTAGGGAATATTCAGATCATGGCTTAGGTGGCTCCAGATCTGAACTGGATTAAATTACATTTAATATCCTTCTTACCTTGCTTCATTCTATCTTTTATTCTCAGTATGCCATATTAACAAGGATCAAAGCATAACAAGATTACCTAATACTCTGTAGCATAAAGATTTCACCAATACAATGGAACTTGTGAGATACAAGGACATGACTTAGGCAAGCTATGCAGGGTCTTCTATAAGAAGAATTTTTGTACATGTTCTGATAATAAAGACCTTGAATTTGAGTTACAAGAAGCCCTTTCATAAATAATATCTACTGATTGAAGGCCTCTCTTTGTTTGCATCCATTTTTATCTGAGTACAAGGCACATAGGAGAAAAAAATAAAAAGGAAGGAAAAAAAAAGAAAAATAGAAAGGAGAAAACAAGATAGAGATGGAGGTGGACGTGTCAGGAAGATTTCTGTGAGATTATTCTGATTCCATGTGGTTTTTTTCCAGTTGCACTCAAATAGTCTGTCGGCAAGCTGCTTCAGAGAGCAGGAATGCTTTTCCCTTACTCATGTTTGATTTCTTATGTTGGTTGGTCTGCCAAAATACTACATATACAGGAAGAGGCCAAGAATAAGTGTGATGAAGGATATTATCATGGCAAGAAAAATCACAGGTAACTTCCAAGAACAGTATGGTCTTCAGGGATCATTTTAGGCAATCTGTAGAAATCAGGAAGAGATTGTTCAAATATAAGAATTTTTAATTTGAATTATTTCTTTGCAATATTTTGATTGTCTCCATTTCAAATGCAGACCGTAGGTAGTTATTCAAGACCTTTAATTTCACAAAAGCAGTACATTACAGAACAAATACTTTTTATTTAATTACCTTCCACACTGTATAACTATCAAATACACCAAATATAAATCTGCAACTTCTCAAGTAAAAAATGAGACCATAGCTCTTATGTTTAGTAATAGTGCACTCCACAACCCTATTAAAGAGAATTGTTTCTTGTGGTGTTAAAAGTTAGTCAGCAGGAGTCAGTTTGTATTAAATATAGCCCCCCTAAATATCTTATTTGATAAGGAATTGAATGTGTTTTTAGAGATGTTACCTAAAGGAAGTGTGGTATTTCAAGTTAATGATTTAATCTTTGAAATATTACAACTACAAATATTAAACTGTTTAAGAGTAGTAATTATAAAGTGGGTATTATAAATAACAACATATGGCATCGCTGTGAGTACAAGGCTGAATTAATTCCTGAGGCTCCAATGCCATTCATAAACCTCTCACAGTTTATGACTGCCGCTGAGTTCTTGAGTGAAATACAGCCTTGTGTTTACTCCAGGGCTATCTGTTATGCTCCATGTTATTCAAATGTATTCTAGTGTTGATCCTCATCCTTTGCCTCTGAATTGTTTTCTCCCAATCATTAACACAAGCTTGTAACTTTTTCCCTTAATATAAGAGTCCTCAAATTTTTCATGAGAAAGAACACATCTGAACAGAGACATTGCCTGATTGATGCCACAAATCACATATTCCACTAATTCACAGCCTTTCAACATTCATGGCTGGAGTAAAGGGAGCAATTTTATATGGAAAGGAAGATTTAGGGACATTTAATTCAGTTTTTCAGCTGGATAAGAGAAACCAATTCTGGGTGGCCAGCTGGCTTTCCACAGATCAACACTGATTCATGAAGTCTAAATAATGCTATTATGCTGCAATGACCTTCTTGAAATGGATCTAAACATAAAGCCTCTGGAAAGAAGTTAGCTTATCAGCCTAGCAGTGACAGCACAAAAAGTTCCTGATATGGAGTACTCCGACAGTCGCTCAAGAATTCATACTGCCCTGACAGAGTTGTGGTACAAATTAGAGCATTAACTGAGTAGTAGGAAAAGAGAAGATCTTGTAATGTGATATATTGCAGCATTGTCTATCAAGGTGGTAAGAACTGGAATACCATGTCTGAAAATTTTTTAGTGTCTTCTGAGAACAGTGTTAAGGGTGAATGTGGCTTTGCTAAGGCAATATCTGTCCTGCTTCATATTTCTTTCAGAAACATTATAGGGGGCCTACTATAAACTAGCAGAAGGAATCTGAATTTTTTCTACTAAATTGAAGGGTCTTGGGTCAGAACAAAAATAATAGAGTGCAAATTTACTACAGCAGCAACAAGCATTCAATTTCTATTCTACAAAAATGTAATTGTTTACTATGATGCGCCAAAAGTTTGCTAGGAGTAATAAAAAATAAATGCAAGAGTAATTTCCCTGTCCTAAATAACTTAAAAACAAGGTGACAGATGAACAGTGACAAGCATTTTTGACTGGCTTCTTAAAGATAACTTAGCAGCCTGTGTTCCACTGAAAAATTTCAGTAGGACTTGCATGTATATCTAGACTTCTGATGAATGCAACCTCTTACTGCCATTTCCCAGTTTTGCCACTCCAGTTCAAGTATTCACTTATTATTTTAGCTTCTGCTTATTTTGGCAAATTAAACATTCCTGGGCACATTCCCAGAAATTAAAGCCAACCAGTATCAAATGGCCCACATCTCGACTAATTCCTCAACCTCTAAAATTCAGGGCCTGAGGCAAACAACCTATGGGAAAGGACAGATCCCTTGAATGCTTTATCACCCAAACTATATCTGAGAATTATCTGGGAGACTGCCAGTTGACATGGATCAACTAATCTCTATTATGGTATCAACACACTATGTCCAGAGCAAAGAAAATATTTACAGGTTTGGGGTGGGAAGGGTTTTGCTGGAGGTAAGTTGTCTGCATCTGCAAAGGCAATTGTCTTCTTTTCCCTTTATATTCCTTACAATAGCACTTAATGTCTTTCCACTGTAAGAGAACAGTCCCAACACACGCTCACCCTCAGCATTTCAGGTTGTAGTCCTTCTGGCTCTTCCAGCATCCCACACAGAGCTCTTGGTGTACTTCCCAGATGTATGCTCTAACTTGTCAAAAAGACCCCCAAAACTGTGGGACCTTCTCTGACTTTTTCTGGTTCTGCCCATGCTGGTTACCTTCTGTGAAGGTGAGACATCCCTGTGGCTGTGGAATTCTTTTCAAACCCTATTATCTACATGAAAATCCAATTATTTTCAATCCTATTCTCTACGTGATTTTGGGCCTGCTACCCAGTGTAACCCTTAGTAGCATCTGTTAGATTTGGGACACCTCTGAGGTGTGGCAGTAGAGGTCGTTACCTTCATATTGCCCCGTTATATCTCCACTGTATAACTATGGCCCACACATTTGTCATTTGATAGCCCATATACACATATGGACTCCTGCCTACCTTGGCCTTTCTCACTTAATACAGAGTTTCTGCTGTAGTCCACAGGTGCTTTCCTTGGTCATTCATCCCAGATTCTGATGCTTTGTTACTGTAAAAATATCTAGACTGCAGCATTTGGTTTCGCTGATCAGCTTAGACATTGCTGCATTCCAGGACCTGCCCATTAAATAATTTGCATTTTATAAATAGCATTTTAACAATTAAAACTGTGTTCTTATAAACTGTGTAAACTGTGCTGTTAGAGATCTCACAATGTAAGGAATTTTTTTCTGTACCTCAGCAAAACTTGGCAAAGCAGTCAGCCTTAGAAACAAAACATAGCAGGTGTAATTAATCATTACACTGTTCAAAATAATAGCTTGTATTAGGGAAAAGATGATCACCACCTAAAATCCAAAAATTTGTTTTTCTATACGCCTGACAAATCAATGTCATTTACCACAGCATAAAAGGGCAGTCTGTGTTTATTAATCTGGATCTATGCAATAAGTCCTAATAAATAGAAAATGTATCTTGTTAAGAAAGGTGAAAAATTTCTCAAACATGCCAGGATTAAAGGAGGCATACCTTTTTCAGGTCCCTGACTATAATGCTATACTATTGGAAGATTACTCTGGAATACTAGTAGTCTACAAGTAGTCTACAAGCATCAATAGTACTATTAGGGTGATGAAGACTTCTTAAAAAGACTATTGACTAAACTAACAGTTTTTTCCAAGAGCAAGGGTCAGAAACTTTATGGAATTACTTATCTCTTTTGCTAACTTGCAGCGAATGATAAAATTGCTTCCTGTGTATTGTCCTATTTCTATGGCTGGTTGTGAATTGCTGCCCTAAATAATGAACTAAAAATATGAGTTCATTTCTGTACTGTATTATGAATGTGTTATTGTCACAATATGTAATTACAATCATTCACAGTGTGAACATGAGGTCTGAATAGTAAATTGTCCTGAAAACAGTCGTCTTCTGTGAATTTATGAATTTCCAATCTTACCTCTCATAATGATTAATACTGTATCACCATTTAACTCTCAGGTCATTCAGCAGAACAGCCACCATACCTCAGAAGTCATGGAAGTGAAAAAGCACTTACTGCAAATGAAAATAAGGTCTTATGACAATGTAATTAATGGATATTATCCCTTTATAGAATGAAAATGCAGACAATAAATATGAAAAATCATTAAAAAATCTTCTACTACTGCTGCTAAGAGGAAAATTAAAAAATGGGATTGTCAGGGTAAGAAAAAAATGTCTTTATAGTGTCATTTGGTACCATTTGTACTGGGAGGAACAGTTTTCCATAGACAGGGAGGATACATCTACAGAGCAAGAGAAGAATAAATACTGCATTAGCAAGAGATTTTTGTACCAGTGGTTGGAAGATATGTACTTTGCAGCACTGAACGTTCAAGTTTTAAAGAAAAATCTGCTCCTATTAATCTGTAATGACAATGTCTACCTCATAGTGAAAGATGTCTTCAGTGAACTTTGAGGCAGGAAATTTTCTGATTTTTTCCTTGAGCTACTTTGCTGCAGCAGTGGTTCTAAAGAAATTCAGTAAAGTGACTTACCTGAATTCTAAACTACACCCTTGATGTTTAAAAGAACATGAAATTGGGTATTGCTACACTTTATCCAATTTCCAGTGTTGAATAATTTTTCTGAGAAAAATATGGGTTTTTTAAAGTTCTTTTCCCCTTTTTAATCCCTCTTGCAAAATTTAGCTTCTTTTTTTCAGTAACCTATACAGAAACAAACTTGATCACACAGAATGAGGAAAGCCATTTTGTATGAAAGCATTTTTTTTTTTTAAATGGTTCCACTGCAACAGAAAATTTTCAGCTGTCATCCTTTCAAAATTCAAAATTTAGGTCCCAGAGGTCAATAATTGCATACATAGTTTCTTTTATTTTCAATTTTTTTATTATTTTGTTGTGGATTTTTTAAAAAAGACTTCCGTAAAGGAATGCAAGAAATATGTTCATCTGTTTTCAAATTATGCTATCAATATGTTGGTTTTAACCAGAGATTTGCTACTATGTGTTGGTTTGTCTATAGATTTAACAAGAATAGCCTTATAGAATGCTCAGACCACTGAACATAAATGACCTTTTAAAAATTGCTCTTATGGTATGTCTATATGACTGGGCCTTAGCATGTTTCATTTTGTGAAATAATAAGATCGTTTGAAGCAATGAACTAATATAGGTCCAGAAATCTGATTAAATATGTTATAGTTGATGTGATTTGTAATCTACATGTTATTTAAATGAAGCCAGTCTTATCAATTCTTCTGTAACTGTTACAATCACCAAGCAAGAAAAGAATATGTCAATCTTTTAAGCATAAGTTTCTCTTCTATTTATGCCAGCATCAGGGGAAGAAACAACCCTACTGTTGAAATTCTAAAATAAAATAATATAGTAAGGCACACAAAGTTACTTTAATGCCTCACTCTCAGTGATTTCAGTGGGAGTTAGGTACTTAAATTCATTTGTGGATTTACCCCTGCATTCTACAGGCAAAAGTACATTCATCTGGGAACCAATTTACTCCATTGAGACCTCTGCTTTTGACGTATGACTTTGCCATATTATAGGGAAAAAAAAAAGAAAAACTTGTTCAACACAAAACTTTTGAAGCAATTTTTCTTTCTATGAGCCAAGGATTCTTGGGTGCTTAATTGCTATGATAAAAGTAATACATCTAAGTAATACTCTCTGACCCACTTGTAAGAGCCACTGGAATAGGTGAGATTATGGCGGTTTAGTACTTTTATTTCTATTCTTCTCCAAAAGTTTGAAATTAAAATGATCATGAAACATATTCACTTAATTGTTTCAAGATTCAGAAACTTTTGGTTCAAATTAATTTAAAGATAAGACTTGAGTTGTTTCCTTTTTTTCCTAATACTAGATTATTTTTTCCTCCAACACTTTGTCCATTATTCTTGTCTGTTTATGCACGTTGTGCTAATTTTAGCTTTGTGTAGCCTGCTTCTATACTGAAAAAACCCTCTTAGTTCATAATTCAAAAAGCACAAAGCCAGCAAATACTAAAGTAACTATATGTGCAACTTCTATGACTAATTATAGCTTATTCTCTCTACATTCTCATGCTATAAAGAATGAGAATTTTTCTCACAAAGAAGAGGTTGCTACAGAGCCCTTTGTTTTGTTTTGTTTTTTCTTTGCTTGTTTTCTTAATTGATTTGAACAGAGATGGAGGTTTCAGCATGTAATACCATTGCAAATCAAAGGCAAATTCAATAGCAGATGCTATTCAGGAGATTCTCTAGAGTATCTGAAGTCTTAGTGTAAGTGAAATACTGTGACTAGGGCAGAAATGTTAAACAACAGAGAGGCTACATTTTGGCTTTGGAACAAGTCATAAGCGGGAATAAAAGCGTCACTCAAGGCGACTATCTCTGCCATGGTGCAGTCTCACGTGGACCATGGAGGAAGCAATCTCCATAACTCCCATGGCACTTCCCTGCTACTTATTCTCAGCATTAGATTGAAGCGATATGGAGGTATTGCCTCAGTTTGCGTTGGCATCAGTTTGACACTAATTTTCTGTTAGTTCCTAGGTAAATACAGAGGTTCAGAGAGTAACATATGCTGCCACCTCCTTCTGGAATACCAGAACTACAAGAAACTGCATCAGCTGGAGGGTTAGCTTAGGATAAGATGATGTGAGAGTCCATTTATTTATAAAACATTATAAAAGACAGAGTGAAGTGACAAAGCAGCCCTGATTTGTTCTCTTCCTTTAATGAACTTCTAGATCAAAAGCAAAGTCAACGTACTTCAAGTTCATAAGCTGTATAGACAGTAAGTGACAGATTCTACTGCCGGTTGCTATTCACTTTGAGTAGTAACTTTTATCTTAGAGAATGCTACTGATGCTGGAATAGTATTTGAGATACTTAAGGATAACAGAATCCTGTATTAATGCAACACTGTTCCAAATTCAGTCTGATCGCTTCTGTTAGTCATTGTGCATGTAATATTTATGTATCTTGTGTAGGAGATAGTAAGAAACTATAAGGCATGAAAATCTGATTTCAGTTACACCATATCTGCAGGATAATCTGTAAAGTTTGCAACAGAACAACTTGTTTCTCTAGGGGCCAAGCCTAGCCAGCCTTATTCAAAAAATATCCTCCTTTTTATTCTGAAGTGAGGAAGGCTAAGGGCTGCAAGTCCCTAAGCATGTCTGGCAGGCAAAGCATCATCAGAGAGGAAAGAGAATGAAAAAAGACGAGACTGCTCTGGGCAGCTGAGACCAGGAAGATCTACCTTGAAGCAGTCTCTAGAGAGAAGGGCTGTAGGCAAGAAATGACACCTTTGTTATCAATACTGAATCTGTAAAATTCCCAACACCTTGTTATTGTCTTTGTCTATTTAAAAATTACTACTGTAGAAAAGGAAACTGGATGTGAGGAAAAAAAAACAAAGAGAATTAAGATAAATCTTGCATAATCCCATTTAACTGCTTAGTTGTTGGGGTTTTTTTAAATTACATTTGATGCCAGTAAAAGAAGAAAATGAGCTTAGTCTTCCGAGGAGAGACTTAAGAAGTGGTGTTCAATAGTTATTTAGATCTTCCTAAGCAATAATCAATGAAGATTTGCAGCTTATGGAACTGTAACCTGTCTAAAATATCTTTATATCTAACAGAAACCTTTCAAGTCCTGCTGCCTAAGCATGGATACCTTCATGTAACAATAAGGTATGGGAAGGAATGATTAGCAAATAAAGCAGTCAAATAAGAAAGTGGGTTTATTTCCTTTTCCATAAAGATCTTGACACAAAGTATGTCACCTTTAATTTTATAATTTGCATAGTGTTTGCTGTATTGACATATGAGAAAATTTAAGTTATACAAGATAAGGCAATGTAACTTCTGAAAGCTGCTTTACTACATTTGGGAAAGAAGCATGCAATCTTTGATGAAGTGGACAGTTTTAGAGATCTTTGAGACAATGTAAAAGTACATATCAAGGCTTTTTAAAATCAACTTTTAAAATTTAAAACTGCATTTAAAATTTTAAAATAAATGTGAGATTGCATAATGTACTTTCCAGTGTTAGAAAAAAATTATTACATCAGCAATAATTTGGGTACATGAACAGACATTTAGAAAGCAAAGAGAGCATCACCTAAATAGGACAAGTCTTGTTATTCTTTTTTTATTTTATTATCTGTTATTAATGGTATTGATGACCCTTCATTCAAAAGCCAAAAGCATCATCTACTCTTAGCTCAAAAGCTGACATTGATAGACTTTGGATCAAACATTGTTTGAATTCAGGTTTTAATAGCCATTGGAATTAAATACTTTCTTTTTCTTTTTCTTTTTCTTTTTCTCTTTTTCTTTTTCTTTCTTCTTTTTCTTCTTCTTTTTCTTCTTTTTTCTTTTTCTTCTTCTTTCTTCTTCTATTTATTTATATTTTTCTTTTCCTTTTTCTTTTTCCTTTTCCTATTTATTTTTAATTATTTATTAATTTTTATTCTTTTTTTCCTTCCTTCTTTCTTTTTTTTTTTCTTTTCTCTTTCTTCTTTTCCTTTTCCTTTTCCTTTTTCTTTTCCATTTCCTTTTTTATAGGGGACCTCATTCTAGCTCAGTAAAATTCCAGCCCTGCCAGTATACATTGCTCTTTATACCTGAAGAAAGCAGTTTCTACATCTCCATCTATAAATGGTAGATCATAGCCTACATGTTGTGAAGAGATGTATAGTTTTGAACATTTCATTGGTTGCACAAAAGTTTAATGCACAAAGTTTATTACTCAATTTTTACCCAGTGTAGTTTTGTGTACACTTGTACAGAGGAAGCTTAAAAATATCTAAGAACTTAGAAATAGACTTATTATTCAGCTTTGTGCTTTATGCATTGTGTGCTGCATGTAATCTTACAAAATATCTCAAGAGATATTGAAAAGATGAAGTTGCTGTGGACTCTAATAGAAAACACAAGAGCTCTGCCTTTTCAGAATTTTCTGTGGTTTTATGTGTAGGAAAAACTTAAAGTTTTAAAAATCTGGAAAATAGGTCCAAAGGTATAATGCAAAACTTTTCATCCCATTCCAAACCATTTTGTGTGAAAAAGCTGTTTGTTTACAGGATCTCACCACAGCAAACATACAAATAGTGAGAAATATTCCCATTTCTCATTAACCTGATAAAATTTGTGGATCTAGGATATTAATCTGCTTCAAATGCTGTCAGGAGTTTCTTTCAGAACAACATATGAAAGCAAAAGGATACTTCTACTGTTGACTAGAGTTTATTTATCAACATGATCTAATATGGTGATATACTGTCTGTAATAACAACCTTAGAGGTCAGAATAAGTCAACTGATCATATATTAAAATATGTGTTTAAAAATTTTAAAATCTAAAGTTTGATTGCTGTTGACATTTACAGACAGTACCTGGGGTGGAGGTTCTAAATTTTTTCACCTGCCTTTGTTGTTTCTCTTGGTCATAACTATTGATTGCTGGGTCAAAATCCTTCTTATCTTAGACAGTTCTAAAACCCACTCTCTCTTTTAAGTAGAAAGCAGCAGTTCTTAAAGGATGTAGAAGGTGCAGAAATTGGACACAATTGCAAATATATAGATTTGTGTTTTTAATACCAGAAATACAAGTTTTAGTTTCTAGTACTTGTTTAATCCTGTCTCTAACAAAAATATGGCACAATTAATGGAATTAATATGTAGACAGCATTGAAAAAAAAAAAAAAAAACAAAAAAACCACAAAACCTTACTGTTATCTGAGCAAACAAAAATTTCATTGTGAAAGAAAGAAATCACACAGGTAAGATTTATATTACCCAATTCTGGTTGTTAAAAGGTGCTTTGTTTGACCTGTTTGTCTAGGCTTTCTCTGTAGCGAATGCATCATTTTATTGATCATTCCCAATAAAACTCATCTACTTCAGAAAACTTTTTAAGGTGGGATTAGTTGTCATCTGAAGTTCCCTGGTGCTCTCCATCAACTATAGAGGGAATCTAAACAATTTCCCTTAAAAAGATAGCTAAGTTATATGAAACTAACTTCTCCTGTGTAACTTTCTTGTTCTTTCGGCAATTAGTTTGCCCAGAGTGATCCACAATGCACACATAATGCTGTTGTGTATAGCTATTTGAAGATGTGGACCACGTTATGTGGTATCAATGTTTTAAAGACTTTGTTGTGATTGCTGCAGGTTGTTGGCATAAAGAGTAATAACATGGCCAAAATAAAACTGTGGTGGTATTATTTTTATCAGTGCCTGTACAGCTTTTAGATTCAACTTGTGTATCTGCAAAGAACTGTCAAAATAAACATAAGGCAGCAGAGTAGAAAACTATGCACTACTATTCCACCTCCCCCCACAAAAAAGAGGCAGGCAGACAGACACAGACAGACCGGCTGAGAAAGAGGAAATTACATTAAATAATTTATAAAGGTGGAATATTGAAAAAAAACAGGCTGTTTAGATTTTAATCCTTTTCTCCTTTAATCCTTATTCTCATTTAAGAGATGGAAAAGTGAAATTAAGGAAAATTTCTCGCATTTCACTTCTGCATGGCCTGACTACCTTTTTGTGTTTATAATATTAAAGTCAGACAACTGCTAAAAGACAGCTCATGAGATCCCAACAGATGTGATTTAGATACATCAGTTTTATTCATTTTAATGGAATTTGTTTTTTTAGTGCTCAGCGATTTGCTTTTTGTGTTTAATAAAATCATGGATTTAATGAGCAATCAGGGTAGACAAAATATACTCAAATTTAAAGAATATGAATAAGAGACGAAATGGTAGTAATTTAAAAATGGTTTTATAAAGTTTTTGTTATTCTTATGCAAATAATTAGAAAAATCAATTCAAATTGGTTTGTAAACAAGCTAAAGATGGTGAAAAAACTAATTATAATAACAGAACATCTGCAAAAATAATCTGAAAAATACACTGTTAGTATCCTGAAATCTACTCTGAAATAGTACTCTGAAATGAGAAATAGTAACAGAAGCTTTGAGATTAAACTGGACAGTAAACTAGAGTGATAATATAATGCTTATTTTGTGATTCAGTTTAAAACAATTGTTCTCCAAAATGCCACTTGAAAACTTATCAAGTTTAGTTTTGTTCTTTTTTTTAAACACTATAATCAGGAGGGAACAATTTAAGAAAATAGTTAAAAAAGTTTTACCTGGATAGTTTGTAAAACTAAAGAACAGTGTGATGACTGTTTAAAACCATCAAAAGAGCTAGTTAACATCATACAAAGACATGTAATGTGTAGGAAGGCATGAAGCTACAAAGTGTAGGCCAAACATCTTGAAAACCTTCTTAGCTCAAAGAGAAATACTAAGCTATGGAATTTCCTCTTGAGAAAAGTATTTAGTTCTCATCACTTCAATCTACAAAATTAAGACAAGTGCTATGTAAAACTTTCTAATAGTTATGAAAAAACCTATTTTCTTCATAATAAACTTTTAAACATTAACTATCATGGTTTCTTATAAGTGTTTTCAAAGTTGTTTACGTAGAATTCAAAGACAGAGGCTTAAATTTTATGTCTGTATAAAACATGAGCATATTCCTTGACTTTAAAGTATCAGTAAAAAAACCTATTTTTTTTAATCAAATGTTCATATTATTTGAAGGGAAAACATAGCAGTAATAGTACAAAAATGAAACTATGTCTGAAAATGTGGCAGCTAGAAACCTGCTATACTATAATCACAAATTTAATAAAATCCATATATACATAGCCATTTATCTTGCAGGGGGTTTGCTGGTTTTCTCATTTCTGTTTCTTTTTTTGAAATAAAGGACTATTGTTTCACTCAGTTGAGTGAAATCTTATGGAAATTTAATGGAATAAGTATGGCTTCAGTTACTGATATTATAAAGTACTAGTAGACTATAATCATATTATCAGGTCAGTAGAAGACACTTTTTTCCTCCTTCCTGAGTGAATACTAGAAGCTAAATACTGCAATAAATCACCTTTTCTCAGTGTAGCAAAACCAATATGTATGAGGTCAAATGTATCATAACAAATGCCATAAAAGAATGGTAGCTTACTCATGAGAGATGACGATTGTATATCTTACCAGCTTCAGTCTGACTTCATTTGCATTGTCTTTACAAAAAATAAGCATTTGATTAAGATCTCAAAAGGTTTTTTATAGAAATTTTCTTTTTGTTCACTCTCTCCTTAATATTCCCCAACACTTACTATCAGTGCATTGGAACCATTTTAAACTAGCAATATGGCACATGCTGGGACACATCCAAAGCCAGATGGCAGGCAACTTTTCTGTTTGGCATAGGAGGAGGAGACACACAATAACCATAGCCAGTGTTCACTGGGCATAAAATAAGCCCTGTCAGCCTTAGCTGCAGTGAGGGAGACCACTTAGACAGAAAGGAAAACACATTTCTGACTCAACAGTCCTTTTATTTCACCTGCTTTTTCTCTATGGCTTCAGAATGTCCTCAGGTAACATGAGTGGCTCTCATCTGCAATTAGGAGGACTAAAATGTAAGAGAGAATTCCAGTCACCTAACTGAAGCCCTTTAGATTTAGACCAAGCTTGTTTGGTTAGGTTAGACTAGACTAGAGTCACTGTCTCTCTCAAGATACTTGTGGAAACTCTGTGGATTACTGAGGGAACCTACACATCTAGTTTACATGAGTTTAGCCCAATTTTGGCATCTAAATTTAGACAAATGTCATCTAACCTGAGCTATTTTATTCAAATAAAAGATGAAAATTTCCTTTATTTTTATAAAGATGGGAACTGAGGATTCAAGGATATCATCAAATATAAAAGTATTCTGCCATCAGTATATAGTTTTATGTGATTAAATATTCAAGTAGAAAAACGTGAACTTTCCATTTTATTGTTGTGTTTGATTTTAGTCAAGATAGAGTAGCTATCTTCTTATGGCTTTCAAAAGGCTTGATAATTTTGTATGGGTTTTTCAAATGTAGCCCTAGGCTTTGCCTTACTGAAAACGGTTTGATCTGTACAGACTGTTTTTGTAGATTGTGTCCTCCTATATTTTCAGTTCACATACAACAGGAATGTGAATATTTCAAGGACATCTTGTTAAAACACACTTATTTTGCTTATGTTACATTACCTTGGACTAGGGGAAAAAGATCTTGAAGAAACAATTATAAAAATTATTTCTAGCAATCAGATTAAAGTAAACGTATATGGTCTGCAATGTGTAAGGCATTTGAACATTGTCTCTCTAGCTAATTAGCTAATAGTTCCTTTTGCAGCAAATAAGTATGTAAGTGCACTATATGAAACAGCAAATTACATAGTTTGGAGGGCCAGCATTAAATTCTTTTTTAAAAAACATGGAAACGTATACACAAAAAAAGAATCCACTAAGCACGCTGAAAGATACTGCCTCTTCCTGCAAAGAAAGCCCTATCTGTTTCATTTCACTGTGATAGATGCAATGACCTCTATGAGCCAGGTTAATTTGATGCAAACAAATTGATAGTCATCATAGAGCCATCAGCATTCAAATATGCAATCGGTGGTTAGTAATTTAACGTATCTGTCAGAAAACTGAATCTAAAATAAGAATTCAAATCTTACAAAAACATGTCATCTCTAAAACGAAGAATAGCTCATATCTAAGATCTCCTTAAGTACTGAACAAGTCTTGTTTTCTGGTGGGGGGTATTAGAATGCTTTTAAATATAAAAACATGTGACCATTAGGTACAATATATTATCAAAGTAGTTCTCCCCACCATTATCCCAGGTTCTATACATATTTTGTTGTTGTTGTTATCAAGATTTCTGCATATGTGCATGTCCTGTATTCTTGTTGAAGAATTTACCCCTAAGAAGTTTTATCCTCCTGACTATATTTGTAGTTGATAATAACACAATCATGTTAGCTATACCTAAATCATATGCTGAATAAATGCCAGTGTTTGAAGAGTGCACTTTGCAGTAGAGAGTACAAAACATGCCTGAGGTTTATTTGTGAGAAATAACATATAAAAGCATGTGATCATAAAAGGTATGTGTGTAGCATGCAGTATCTAGTGACAATAATTATTCCTGAATGTTTCAAGATCTTTCAATATTTTTACTTTTCTTTTTCACAGGTATTTCTATAGAAGAAAGGTTTTTTTAAGTATATGAATAAATACAGAAAACCAGTTTTGGTCTGGCAGACAAAAAATGTGACTGATCAGAAAATTAAATTGTCACCAAACAGATTTTTCTCAGTGCTTGCTGGTTAAGTAACAGCCAAAATAGAACTTCATTTGGGCACTATGGGGTGGATGGGAATGAGGACAAGAGAAACCATAAGGAAGTAGTACCCTTGGGCAGAAGGCATGTTGCTGGGTATTGATCTCATTTGTGTGGTCTGCCATTAAATATCCCTCAGGAAGTGAACCTGAATGCAATGTAATTGAGTCCAAATGGCTTCTATTCATGCAAACTATAAAGATTAATAACTAATCTGTGAAGAGAATCCCATATTAAGTCATGACCCTAGTTTGCCTCCAAAGAGAGAGAGAAAAGGTAGTCATATGATGTCTCAAACTAAAAAGTCAGCAACATGAGTACAGCTTACTGCTCTATATGTCATTAATATTGAGCATTCATGACATCTGCATGCCATTCTAGTGCTAGGAAGTCATTAAACATGGGTTAGAAAGAAAACTGCACAAAATTCAGGTTGTATTGGTTGGAAAAGCAAACATCTTGAAGATGACCATGGTATTATTCAAATTAAGGATGTTTGTTTAACAAGTTTCCATGTGAACCATAACTTTGAGAAACTCAGAATTGCCAATTATTTCTATATACTTCAGTCCTGAGTCAAACTTCCGTACATTTCCATTATTATAAATAATATTTTCCTTATATGCCTACAATGGATCGTGCATCTACAGTATTAGACTAGTACTTGGCTATCATGGTCCATTTGGATGAAATTTTTTAGCAGTTCACCTGAACCTTGCACTAACATTATCTCTAGGAAGCTGTAACAACTGAACACTGATATTTTATCAATTTTTGAATGATTGGGCAATAGGAAGCATTATCTTTGGAAATAGCAAAATTGCATCTAATTTAGAGCATTTGAACGTGTTGCAAAATGCTAGAGGAACCAATGGGTATTTAGAGCCTTAAAATTAAAAACATGATACAATTGAAATATATTTAAAATATAACATTGTCTCAAAGGATTCCTTATTTTCTTATGATTTGCAAATCTGACTGGTTTAGCACATGTTCTTTAAGCCTAGTTACTGCTAAGGAAAATGTCAAGCAGTATGACATATTCATTTTTCTCATGATGCTTGATACTTAAAAGTGTTACTCAGAAGGCTGGAATTCTGAGGACGTATCATTAGTAAGAGTCAATACTGATATGTTTATATTTAACATTAATGTTTTTGTACTTTGAAGTTCTTTCTGACTTAAAACCCTTAAAAATGCCATTTGTTTTATTTGCCTAAAGGATCAGACTGAAAAACATGGAACCCAATTCATGAAGAAGAGCGGCCTGGTGGTTCTCACTGAATTTATATTTGTTATTATTTTGTACTCAAAACCCATTAATATAATCTATAAAAGCAAGAAAAAGAGTTATATTATTTTACCTTCAAACAGCACATACATCAGGATGTTTTTGAAAGTAATCTGAATGACTAAATATTCTCATAACTTTTTCTCTCATATACTGAAATATTTTATTTTTTGAGAGATATGTTCAGCATAGCATGAGTAGTTGTACCAAGATAACTTGAAAACATGAACTTGCACTTTTAGCTTTGGAGATTTTTTTTTTGTGGGAGATTGGGAGATAGCAAACTGAATCTCTATTTTTCAAATATGGCTGTTACAAAATGTAATGTTTCGTAATTACAAAATTCGGTAGATTATGCAGATGATCTTTTTGATATCACTCATTCAAATGCATACCAGACTGGAGCTGGAAATTTATTTCCAGTTTCTCATTATTTAAGACCACTTGTCTATCTAAATTCAGATCATTACAATTTTTTTGTGGCTTTCAGTGTGGTCCTGTTTATAAGCACTAAATTAGTGTCATCAAAATAAGAAAACTAGAAGGAAGTAACCTGTGGTTTCCATTTGTTCACTGAATGATCAATACACTGTTCAGCAGTCTCTTATGTCTTTTGAGAAGAACATCTTGTGAAAATATCTATTCAGTTGGGACAAATTGTAGCGATGTTTCCATTCAATCCCTTGCAAGTTCCATCTTCTATAGTTTATTTTGTTTACAGATTTTGTTTGACTGAATGAGATCTGAAGAACTTATCTTTGAAATAATCAATGGCTTCATTAATCACCCACTAGTATTCCCTGATGCTTTGAGATTTAAATAGTTTTCAGGAACAAAAATCATTAAATCTTCATGTTAAACTGCTTTGGCTCATTTTTTACTGGGAAAAAATGGTGTTGGAAATTTTGGCATCTTACATAGGGTTCCTCAGGGTGTTATTACAGGGTAGTCTGGTAAATCAATCTCTGAAAGAAGTTTTCACTTTGCAAAATCAGCTGCTGTTATTTAACTCATTTTACACATAATTTGCGAAAACTTGAAGTGGCAATAGTGTAATGGAATTTCAGCTCTCTTAAAGTTGAGTATCTAACCTGTATCTGTATGAAAAAAAAATTAAACAGTGCATTGCAATGCAGTTGTCTATATGGTTAAATTGATAGGGTGGTCCTTGCCATGGTTTTGTTCTGGACCAGCTAGCACTCTTCCAAACAACTCATTTTCTTTGTGATTTAGCACAAGCCAGGTACTGCTCCAAAAAGTCAGTCTGAATATAAGTTTCTAGCCTGGAGAATAAGAAAAGTTGACATTACAGGCATGACCCTCCTGTGATGGTTCTTCTCAAGTGCCAGAGAATGGTCCTTAGCACATTTAGTTTACTAGTACAGCTGTATTTCTAGTGTGATCTAGGAATGTAGATTCCAACCTCAATCAGTGGAGAAGGACTAAGTGTCATCAATCCTACTACCCATCCCATCTCCAAGACCTATCTTTACGTAGAAAAGAGCACCCTCTGAAAATATCTGTTTCTCTTCATTAGAAGGAACTGAGATAACTAGATAACTAGATTTGAAAAAATATCTAGCTTGCAGATGGCTAGAGTTTGCTAACTACATCCTTACTGGTCCTACAAAAAATGAAATGGGAGTTTAGGAGGATTAGTCACAGGAAGAGCTATCTGTGTGCATACATAAAGGAGAAATTTAAATATCCTTTTAGGTTCAATTACTATATTGCTTCTGATTAATAACTTCACTATTTCCTATTTCAGTTTACCTGTCTTCAAAATGGATCTAATGCTTGCCAATTTCTAGTAATATTTTGTAATTTAACATTGTGAATGCCTCATAGATCTTAGGCACTATTGTTAGATTAAAAAAAAAAATTGTGTTTTTTCTAAAACCTGTTGTTATGAAAATGTGAAACATGAGCCATAACAAAACCTTCAAAATTAAGTAATATCACTGATGTAAAATGGTCATTCCTTTTTTTATATTAACTAAGCCCTTATCAATTCAACAAAGGAAATTACTTTTAGTGGTTTAGCTGCACTAAATAGGAATATTGGCTGAAAAAATATCTCTTTAGAGTACCAGCAGAATATTCTGTGTTCATATATTAAATGACTAATAAAGAACTGAAAATGGCCATTGCAGGCTGTAGTTCATGTTCTGTTGTATCCAGTAGGAATGAGCATTTCAATCCAATTGGTGTCTGAGGTTGATGTCCAGTGTAGACCTTGGAATGAAGGAGTATCTATCGGGAGAAGAATGAGCATGAACTTACTGTGCTGGGGAAGCTTGAAGTAGTGATTCTGGAAAATTCCAGAGAGATTTGACATGTTGTACACGTCAGTGTGGCAGATCGGCAGAAGCACAGGGAGATGGAACTGTTTTAGAAGTTGTAAAAAATCTTAACTAAAAGAGATTTGAGGAAAGTAAGAAAAAGTGATGACAGAATAACTGGGGCATTACTCCTCTACTTTGCATTACAACACTGTGTACAAACCTAAAGAAATGAGAAGCAAAAACACTGAACACTTCTGCTTTATCCTCCTTTTTGCAGAGGGTTCCCAGGCATTCCCTGACATCCTGGACCTTTTACCGAGAAGGCCCAGAAGCTCCCAAAGCACAACCCAGAGACAGTGGCACAAACTGCCACATCTGTTGGCTGCACTCAGGGAGCTGTGTGCTAGGCCTAGCTCTTACAATGGTCTCTTCCAAGCACCTGCTAAAAGGATGCTTGACCCTCCCCAGTCAGGGGGCACCTGCAACAAAGGCTCCAGGCACCCTGTGGCAAGGGCACCCAATCATGCTCCTTAGAAGCTGTTAGAGCTTCCGCAGGCCCACACCCTTGTGGCTCCCTCATGAAGGAACCTCATGAAGTTCAACAAGGGGAAGTGCAAAGTCTTGCACCTGGGGAGGAACAACCCCATGCACCAATATATGCTGGCAGCAACACAGCTAGAAAGCAGCTTGGCAGAAAAGGACTTGGGGGTCCTGGCGGACAGCAGGTTGAACATGAGCCAACAATGTGCCCAGGTGGCCAAGAAGGCCAGTGGCATCCTGGCCTGTATCAGAAATAGTGTGGCCAGCAGGAGTAGGGAAGTGATCGTGCCCCTCTGCTCGGCACTGGTGAGGCCGCACCTCGAAAACTGTGTTCAGTTTTGGGGCCCTCACTACAAGAAGGACGTTGAGGTGCTGGAGCGTGTCCAGAGAAGAGCAACGAAGCTGGTGAAGGGTCTGGAGAACAAGTCTTAATGAGGAGCGGCTGAGGGAACTGGGGTTGTTTGGTCTGGAGAAAAGGAGGCTCAGGGGAGACCTTATTGCCCTCTACAACTACCTGAAAGGAGGTTGTAGCGAGGTGGGTGTCAGTCTCTTCTCCAAGTAACTAGCGATAGGATGGGAGGAAATGGCCTCAGGTTGCGCCAGGGGAGGTTTAGACTGGACATGAGGAAAAATGTCTTTACTGAAAGAGTGGTTAAACATTGGAACAGGCTGCCCAGGGAAGTGGTGGAGTCCCCATCCCTGGAGGTATTTAAAAGACATGTAGATGAGGCGCTTAGGGACATGGCTTAGTGGACGTGGTGGTTTTGGGTTGATGGTTGGACTCGATGATCTTAGAGATCTTTTCCAGCCTTAATGATTCTATGATTCTATGGGGTCTCTAAAATGATGAAGGGACTAGAGCATCTCTCCTATGAGGAAAGGCTGAGACAACTGGGACTGTTTAGCCTGGAGAAGAGAAGGCTCAAGGGTGGTCTTATTAACGTATATAAATAGTGGAAGGGAGGGTGCAAAGAAGATGCAGCCAGGCTTTTTCCAGTGGTGCCCAGTGACAGGACAGGGGGCAATGAGCACAAACTGAAACACAGAATGTTTCACCAGAACTTCAGGAAACACTTTACTGTACTGGTGACTGAGCACTGGAGCAGGTTGCCCAGAGACATTGTGAAGTCTCCATCCTTAGAGATACTCAAAAGCCATCCGGACATGGTCCTAGGCAACTGGCTTTGGATGGTCTCGCTTGAGCAGAGGGAGGGACAAGCTCACCTCTAGAGGTCTCTTCCAACCTCAGTTATTCTTTGATCCTGTGATTCTGCCTACCTTGCTCCCCTGTTTAGATGTAGCATGATGGCAAACCTACTGTGCTAAGCAGACAGATCCTCTGTGATCAACAGCACAAATATAAGCCATCCAGAGAGTTTGTCTAAATCAATTCTGCCAGTCTGCATGGTTCCAGAATGGATATTAATCTAACAAAAGTGTTCCAATTGTACAATTCTGGTTAATGGTTTTCTACATTATTTACTTAAACTGCATGCCTGTAGGCATTCCATATATAAACACACACTATAAACAAACACAGATACCTATGTCTGTGTGGGTTGTCTGTTTATCAGACATTGTGATAATCACTTAATGTTGAACTGTGCATATCACAAGATTCTTAAGATTCTTTTTTGAGCACATCTCCATGCCAGATCTTATTTATGCTGTTGGAGAGCTTCTAAATATTTCACAATTTGTATTTAAACAAAGCATTTTAATCATTTATCCTAATTCTAGCCACATAGAATAACTTAGGATCTCTCAGTAGTCAGTATAAAGAAATAAACATGTCTAGAGAATGACTGATCTAATTCTAAGGTGGTTATAATGAATTATTCTCTAGAGATACATCTGTCATTCTGTCAATTACAGCAAAATGGGCATGGGTGGCTGCCTCATTCTTGATGACCAGTTCTTAGATTTTACATCACTACAGTGAACTGAGATGAATTCTCAGCTATCCATATACAGATGATGGAAGTGCTGAAAATTAAAGAAAAGCTGAAATAGCACTTTGATCAGAGTATTAGGAAAATTCATTTTGTTGAGGTATTTTATTCAACAAGTATTGTCCTTGTCAGTCAGGAGTTTCATTGTTCTTCTGATCAATTTAATAAAATAATTCTAAGGTGTCAAATGTTGCTCTCCTTGCAGAAACAGAAATAATGGCTAGGCTGCAAACTTTATGTGGCTTTGGAATATTGTTTAGGGCAAGCCATTGGAAATACTAACCGTACAGTTGGCACTTTCCAAACAAGACAGGATATGTAAATATTTACACATAGTTGTTGGCTTGTACACTTTTCTATGGCATCTTTGCTCTACTCCTGGACTGAAACTCATCAAAGAAAAATCTAAATAAAAGACTAGATTCTTACCTTTATGGTTTATTTTTCTTGTAGAAGAAGGTTGCAGTAGCAGCACCAAAAAGGCATGGATATAATTTTTGCAATATAAAAGTAGGTGATGTTTGGAATATCTGGGTCAAAACCTTTTATTTGTCTGGGTTTTTTTCTTCTATTCTATTGTTTCCTTCATGTTTCACATAAACATGTTTTCTTATAGAGAAGAAAAGTGGGCTTTTTTGTGACAGGCTGTGTATAACATCCATGATACCATAGCTCCTTTTTTCATTTGTCATCCTTTGTAGTGTTTTTGCACTCCCATCGTGGTGCAGAACAAGAACTAAAGAAAAAAAGAAAAGAAATCACAGGTTACTAGTTTAGCATGCAACATGAGAAAACAGAACATAGGCTCCAGAGCGTTTAAGATTCTTCAACTTCATTGGCTATAATCTCAGCATACCAGCAGCATGATCCTTGTCAGGTCTTGTGGAGACATCATAAGAAAGGGAAGTTTTAAGAAGGGTTTGGAAGAGGACTATGGGGATGTGTTTGTAGATATCCATGAGACATCATGCAAGAAAGGAAATCCCTCAGAAAACTAGTGAGTAAGAGATGTTTTATATGTCAGTCAGAGGCATAAACTGATCTTTATATGGTGAAATGGAGATAACCTGTGAAGGATTTTGACAATCAAAATGCTTACGTTTGCTATGATAGGGAACCAACAAAGGTACGCAAAGAGACCATCCAAACATCAAGGGAGCCGGTATGTTCAGCAGTATTCTGCAGAGTCATGTATCGACAGGACCACATATACTTAAGACCAGAAAAAAGACAGCTGTAGTAAGCATGGAGTAAAATGGTAACATCAGGTTCAGAGTTTCAGCTGTGTGTATAGATAGAAAAGGCCATATCTTATAGACATGCTGCAGAAACCTAGATACAGCTTGGAGCTCAAACATCAATCTGCAGCCCCCACTAAAATTACTATCAGTATTGCCAAAGTAGCCATGTGAATGGTAGTAAAATATAGCATTCTTCAGTTCAAGAAAAAAAAATTTCACATGGTCGATACAGGGATTCTGACAGTCACTAAAAGTAACTTTGTCTTTTTCATATGACTCAAATGTAAATCTGCTTGCAGCAAAAACTGGTGATACTGTCTGGCCTTTAGTTCATCTACCTTTGTGAATACAGAGCAATTCTATGAAGCCATGATCTTTTTCCTGTATTTCTTACCAACCTAAATTCATACGGAGTAAGAAGTAGCCATACAGTTTTTAAGTTGAAAGTCAAAGCAGCTTGGTTCCAAGGACCATTTAAAAACCTGTCTTCCAAGAATTAGATCTTCCTGACATTTTTTCCCGATGTCATATTCCTTATGTCTTCCTGATGTTTTTAGCCTTTCCTTCATGTTTTTCCTACTCTTTTCCAGCCTTTTCTTCTTTTCTCTTTCTTTCTTTCCTTTGTAGGGCTCTGTGCAGTCATACCAAACCAATTTGTAATGCTTATATCAGCACAATCACTATTCACATATCTGTTTGTTTAATTGACCTTTTTTTCAATTCTTTCTCATTCATATTTCATTTACTTATTCTGGTGCTTCTTCTTAATGTGTACATTTTGTCCTCTTGTGCCTTACCAGCAACAGATACCATATGTATCTATGTAAACATCTATGAAAGCATAAATATTTTGCTGCAACACTAAGTGTGAAACCAACTTTCTGGGTTTAAAAATGATGTTACAGAATGAAACTGACAATCAGCTTTATTCCAAATGAATCAGAGACCTGTATCTCTCTGCACCCTTTTCCATCCATTTAAAAGACAGCTGCATACTTCTCTGGTGTGTGCTGGGAAGAACTGAGATGAATCACCATCTCTTTAGGAAAGTGTTGTATGTAAACCTTTATTTTTAGATACGTAAAAGCATTATGACACTTACTTCTTTAGAAAAATAAATAAAATATATTCGTTACAGTTTTAGTTTGTAAAAAATAATAAATTTTATCATTTGAGATTAAAAATAGCTTTAGTATAAAAATAAATATTGGAGTAAATAAAAGAAATTGGGTTTTAGGAGACAAGGCTTTCATGAACAAGGAATGAGAAATGTTTCTAAGCATGGGAAGAGACATGGAAAAAATAGCAATATGAGAAGCTCAAAAGGCAGAAGATCAGAGAAAGGCAAGAAAAGAGCAAGTGAATGGGGGGAAAGAGGGGGGAAAAAAGATCAGAAGCAGGAAATGTGAACAGCAATTTGTGGTAAAAGGGAATCAAGTAAAGCCTAGCTAATGAATGTAAGACAGGGAAGAAATCATGGTACAGTGGTTTTGGCAGTGCAGTGACATAGTAACAAGCACATAGACAAAAAGGGTGTATTCAATTTAATATAGGCAGCAGAGGATTTGCTTAAATTTCCCTACTCATCCTGGATCACCAAGAAAGAGACTTTTCCCATATTTTTATTTACTCTACATATCTATGAGACCAACTGTGGTGCTTATTCCATCAGTATTTCAAGTGCTGTCATATTATTTCTAGATATGTCATATTATCTCTAGATACATCATTACATATAACTACAGATTCACAGTTTATAGTTATTTAATAAAGAAGTTATAACCATAGAATTTTTAAATGCTGCATTTTTGTATCATTCACATGTAAAAAAATTTAATTGCCTCTAATGCTAATGTACACTTCTAGTGCTAATGCAGAACATTTACAGCACCAAAAGCCTTGATGTATGTCACGCAGACATACTGACATGCCCAGAAGACCAAGTAGGGACTTTCAGAGTTAAAATCCAAGTCAAAGCCTGTGTGAAATGACCACCTGAGGTATTCTAAAAAGGATGTGCAGTGAAATTCCCCAATGCATGTACATATAGATAAACTTAAGCAAAAATGTGAAAGTACAAATGGATTCTGGATTCACTTTTTTGAGATTTGGGCTATAAATCTGACATAAAAAGTAAGTGGTTGTGCCTGAATGGAATTAATTTAATTTCATTTGATTCTCATGCTTTGGTGAAAATATTGCAAAAAATGCCTGTTTATAAACCAGACTTGTACAGTTACCCTTACTCTCCTGATACTTTTCTGCAATGATTTTGTTGTTTATAGAGAATCAGGTTTAGGCTTAGGTCAGCAAAGCAGCAATTTTTTTTTTTTTTTTTTTTTTTTCCCCCAAGTACAGCTAATTCATTTCCAAACTGCAAAAACTGAAGGGGCTGACAGATCTGAAACATATCTTCATCCCTCATGGTCTGTAACCGCTTCTCTGTCCACTGGTTGTAATTCCCAGAAGTGTCAAAAATTCTTTCAAAGGGTAGCAAAATGTCAGAAAAAGTGTTATTAGGCAAATGCATCTCAGTTATTTCAGAGTGGGACACTGCAAAGTGGCTGTAATCAGTGACAGCAGGAGTAAACAGCTATTGAAGCAAGTAATTATGGTCAGTTCTTATGCTCCTGCCCAGATGAAAACCTGCAGATGCCAGTCCAGTGGGTACCATGGAGGAATATGTATCAAAAGAAAATGCATTCTCAAAAAGTTGGAAAACTCCAGATCTACATATCATTGTATAACAGAATTGTCAGTATGCTATTCAATATTCAGTATGATACATCTGATTATCTGTGGTCTATTCTCAACTGTATGCAATTACAAGGTATGTCACTCATCCCATACGAGTCTGATGCTCTCACTATTTATTACTGTAAAATACTGACACCAAAAATACAGTATCAAAAAAACTAAAGCTGTGGGAAAATCAATGGTAAAGAACTGAATCATGTTTTGAGCCTTCAGTTGTGAAATGCTATGTATTTTATTTTAGAAAGGATCTTTCTATCATCTTTGTACCATCCCAGAGATATGTGAACAGAAGCAATTCTGTACATAATATTAAGCTTCAAACCTACATTTACTGTTATTTAGAAAGATTACCCAACATTGCTTCTTTCAAAGTGTAACTTTTGAAAGAAATGGTCCTAGAGCAGGCACTCCTGTGAACAAACAACTTGTGTCCTGAAGGAAAGAGGGATCTGGTGGTTTCATCGGGGAAACCCCTGTGGTAACTTTAGACTTGTCAGCTTTCTGAGAAAGAGATGACAAGGTAGACACAGTGGCTTATTGGCAAACTAGACCTTACCGTTAGAGAGTGCTTATGTGACCCCTGTCCTCTCCTGTGGAGAGATCTCAGGACTTTGATTGTCCTTTTCTCCAAGACTACTGTTTGTGCAAGGGGTCGCAAACCTGTCTGTTCATCTCGAGATGTGACTGCTGCAGGTAGGGTTAGACGGAGGTAAGAAGGGTGGTTGAGCCTGCACTATGTTGAGATTGCAGCGCTGCTGCCACTGGAACTGCTGCTTCGTCACTCGGTCTCAGAAAAGGGCGATGTCAGAGGGGAGCTGGGAACTTTCACTGGAATCAGAGCAACATTGCACAGAGAAATCTGCAAGATAAAATAGCAGGTTCCCTGTCTGAAGGTTTGTGCTTATCTCTGGTTAACAAGGCTAACAAAACCGGACTTCTGTTTGCTGTTGGAAACATGAGTAGAAGCTACTGCCTCATTGAGCTTTCTCTGCCTGCAGAGAAATGAGAATTTATTTCTTCTAAATTCAGATCTGGCTGCCACTCATGCAGTCATCATTCTGACACTGCCTTTCTACAGAGCATTTCATCTGGGGCAACATTGCTTTATTTAAACAGATTCAGTGAACTGCAGTAAAGGCACTTAACATCACTTAACATGCTGAATCTTTTCACCATTAACTTTAAGCTCGCTTTCTTTATAATCCGTGTCCTAAAAATATTCAAGAGGTTTAAAAGCTCAGATATTAATACTAGGAGTTTGAAATATTAATTGCAGATAGTATTTTAACATCGGAAATACAGATATGCTTGCTTGAGTTTCAAAGACATTAAGTAAAAACTTCTTAGTCACAGGCTATATATGATTAAATATTGTCACTAAATAATTTTGAAGCAATAGTCAACACTTTACTATATATGTGTGAAATCTAACGTGCAGATTTACAATGCTTATTGTCCTTTATGCTTACGTGACACAGCCTTCTATCTTACTGATAGATGAATATAGAGTAAACAATGTCACCTTCATATTTCCTTGTGGATGTGCTGTATAAACAGCTTGGCTTTTCTAAAATATATGTGGCTTTATTCCTAAACAAAATTTCATCAACTGTTCGCCACTGAGCATTGTATTTTAAAAAACATATAATTCAGTGCACTGCTTATTTCATAAGATTTTGGGAATTTCTTTTTAAGTGTTAGCTTTCCTCACAGTATTTTAATATCTAAATTTAAGTTTAATAATTTCTACAGGGGAAAAAAAACCCACAACATTATTTTTTATTAGCTGCTTAAATAGAAAATTTAACACATTAACCCCTGATAAAAGTCAATTTAAAGGAACAAAGCATACTTGATCATGAAGAATGCTTTCTGTTACAGTGGATTACTTTTTTTTTTTTTTTTGGAAGGTGCTGGATTAAAAGGAAAGTTTTGTTTATTCACAGAAAGTCTTTATTTATTCACAGAAAAATAGGAAAGGACAGCAGAGATTTCTCAGCATACAAGTGATGTTTTTTTCCTGCTGTAAGCACAGAATTTTTCAGCCACCTTTTAAAGCTCCCAACAATTCTGGTTAAGGGATGGTACTTTTAATACAATAGTACTCTGATATGGGTACTTTTTATTTATATACATGAAAAGATGGGTACTTTATACAAATACTCCCTATTCGCCTCTTCTTCCAAGAATAAACTATACTAAGAAAAAACAAACACCTTTTATACTAACATAAACACACCTCCATTAAGATTTAGCTTTTGTTTGTAGAAGCCCTGCATCTTCAAGCTGTTTTCTTTTCTCATGCTGTTCTAAAATTATCATTGATACCTCTGTTAGTATACTTATTTCTATAATGTAAAATGTTGATGGTTATATGTTACTTGAAATTCTATATATTTAGCTATATTTTTTGATGCTTTGGACTTCAGTCACTGTAAATTAGGAGATCCCAAAATAGCAAAATTTTCATATTGTTCTTTATTTATAGGTCACCCATCTTTACTAATTATAGCATAAGTGGCTTATTTTCACTATGAAAAAACCTCATGTTTGTCAGAGGCCAACACCAATTTTAACAATGTTTAAATAAGCTGCATAAAATAACTATTTCTGAGTGAAAGTTAAAGACCAAGAGGTGACTCCATTGTCATTTCTGGAATTAAGACACTGTCCAAATATTTTAAACCCAGCAGAAAAGTGGAGCCCTCTGTGTGATCACTGCTTTCCCATGGCTTGTGGTTCAACAAGCCCAGCAGAGCCCAGCAAGCAATGCCTGGGGTTATGATCAGATTGTTAAAGATGACTTAAAAGGGTGTATATTCCTGCCATCATCACAGAATGGTCCATTGCTTCTGAAGTGACTAACCAGCCGAGGCAATTTCTTCAGCTTGGTCTTATCTCCATCTTTTTCTCCCCATTAAAAGAAACACTAAAAATGTAGAAATGCTAGTTTGAGCTCTATCCTGAATTTTTAGCAAGTAACATGGATATAAATGTTAATGTTGGCTGACAGTTCTGATACTGAATCATAGAATCATAGAATCATTAAGGTTGGAAAAGACCTCTAAGATCATCGAGTCCAACCGTCAACCCAACACCACCATGCCCACTAAACCATGTCCCTAAGCGCCTCATCTACACCTCTTTTAAATACCTCCAGGGATGGGGACTCCACCACTTCCCTGGGCAGCCTGTTCCAATGTTTCACCACTCTTTCAGTAAAGACATTTTTCCTTACATCCAGTCTAAACCTCCCCTGGCACAACTTGAGGCCATTTCCTCTTGTCCTATCGCTTGTTACCTGGGAGAAGAGACCGACACCCACCTCACTACAACCTCCTTTCAGGTAGTTGTAGAGAGCGATGAGGTCTCCCCTCAGCCTCCTTTTACTGAATAAGCATCTCATTACAGTCAGTGGAACTAACTTTTCCTGTTCATTTTTCCGCTGGCTTTGAATGTGACTTGCCTTGTATGACTGGTAGAGAACAAAACTAATTCCAGAACTCCCTCTTTGGCAAATAGGAGGGCTCCACATTTGCTCTTTAATAGTCATCGTATGTAGTGTTTCACAAGGTATAACTAGTCTCCTTGGGTACAAAACAGATGGCTGAAACCTAATAAAAGTGATACTACTGGGAATACAAGAACGACTTCTACCAGAACTAACTTTACGCTCCATTATAGGCCCCAGCCGAGCAGTTACCAAAGTGATGTGAACTCCCAGACTGCAGCCAGATTGGCCTCTAATCCCTGTAAAGAGATAATGTTATTAAACTGGATTTTTTTTTCCCACATCTGCCTACCTGAAAGTCTTCATTACTTCCTTTCACATATTTCCCAGATTAACATGATTTGTTGTGTCACTCAGTGCCGTTCACTTCTGTGTTGCAGGGCTCTTGGGCAACGCATGCTAGAATCTTTAGTTTTGCTAAGAGGCTCATCGCTTTTGAGGGAATTGTTACAGAAAATCCATCATGTCGGTCTTCTAGATTTGTCCAGGACAGTCATTAGTTTCTAGCTTTAGTTTAAGATTTTCACTGTACAATCATGTATCCCTAGTGTTTAGGGACCAGAGCACTTCATCACTTGCACCACCGTTTAAGAACATTACCGCTCCTAGAGGAATGGTTTTGGATATGAAAACTCAGCCTTTTAATGACCAATTTTGAATGTGGCCATGAATGATCTCTACCTTTTTGTCTCCGTACAGTTGCCTTGCTGACTCTCTGCAGAGCTTTGGGCTAGAACTGATGTTGTGCTAACGCAGACAAAGAGGCCAAAGAGGAGATTTGGCAGGCAGGATCCCATGCATTCTGGTAGTCAGACTCTGGCAGCACCTGAGAACACATTTCCAGATTCATTGTCTGCATGGACAGCGAACGGCTTTTGGATCAATAAAGATTACATCCCAGAATGCAGTGTAGGCATCAGCAAAGACCATGCTGACATGGCTAGGAGCAGGAAACAAAGCATTTTTCCATCATTATAAGTAATGGTCAGAATTGCATCACTGACTACCAGTGTGGTATGGTAAAGATTCTAGGTTGGAGCCTAACCAGAAACCAAAGACAGAACAGAAAATTAAAATTCAGGCTGTCAAACTAAAGGAAAATAAGAAGAGAGCTGACTTAGGTCTGAGACTTCTGGGTTTTTGCTGTGTATCAGCATGTGGCTGCCACAGTTGCTAGCACTTTATAAAATGCATTATATTATATTCAGTTGTTTAACAAATTATGTCCAGTCACCTAAGCCATCTGTTCCTCTTGGATCTATCTTTCAGTTGATATTTATTAAATAAAAATGCACTTTCCTTTTTTTATATACTTTTTTTTTTGCTGCCACTTGGCAACTCATTGTTTTAAAATTGCTCCTTTGGCAGACTTTGCTGCCAAATGGATTTCAGCTGAACTGCTCATAGCTCTTAGCAGGAGGAACTCTGCTGCACACAAACAAGCAAGGCATGTTTATTAAGTGTCTGTCACAATAGGAAACACTGCCCAAACTATACTTTTCTGTTCATAGGCAATTTTGTGTGGTAATATTTTTGATGAGCTGGTGTAATTGGAATGGGTGTATTTTGAATCCAGTCCTCCAAAGAATAGCGCAGAAGTTTCATGAGAGTAGAACCACAGAAAGGAAATGTGTAATAGTGCTATACCCTTAATACCGTGGAGACAAAAACCTCTGTCATGGATGGTATAATAAAGTCAGTCCTAAAGAGCTGTTATGAATACCATCTTTGGTGAATGCCATCTTTGGCAATGAGGCTGAGTGATGCTATTGTTGTTAAGACTGCATTAGTTGAGTTTATTTTCTCTAAGCTATAATATGAAAGATCATAGAATCATAGAATATCTTGAGTTGGAAGGGACCCATAAGGATCATCGAACTCAACTCCCTAAAGCAATAAAAAGTAACACACTTCTCTTCTGAATGATCATTTTTGTTCTCCCTATCTGAGTTGGGCGTGTAGCTTAAAAATAAGCAAGTTGTTGCTGAAATGCATGGAAATTATGATTTATAAAGTAAATAAGTAGCATTTTATATGAAAAAGAACCTTTTAAATTGTTAATGAAAACTCAGCAAAAAGTATTTCAAGCATTGTATACTTGATAGTAACACAGAAAGATTCTGTGGTAAAAGCAAACTAGCTTTTTATTAAGTGGACTGTTGAAAAATATATTCAAACTCCACGTTATAAGCACCTGCTGCCACCTCCAAACTCTTCCCTCTGCACATGGGCATTTCCTCCAGATTCCATATCTCTGTATCTGTGCATAGCTTTTAGTGAGGTATTTCTTAGAAATTCTACATTAAAAACATCCGTTTTTAAGATCATTCAAGCTTATCCACAGATAAGACTGATTGCAAAAGACATTTTGGAAGGCAAAATTTTGCTTTTAATGCTGATGATTTGTCATAAGATTTTTTCAGTCATGTAATCCCTGAATAAGTATTGATCGTAAACCTTTCCTAGACACAAATAAAGATTCTGGAATGGAAAAAGTAATTTTACTAGAAGTGATAAAGAAACCTGGTTCAAAGAACATACATAAATAGTAATGGGGGGCAGTTAATTTTTTGTGGTTAAGAGAACATATTTTAGCATATGACTGATCTGGAATCTCAATTATTATGGGTGTTCAACCATTTTTTTTATTTTATGTTATTAAGTTTACCTTTACTATACACCTGAAATTTTATTTCAACATTTAAATCACTGACCATTATAAATGAAGAGTAATACAATAAAATAAACTAAATAAAAAATTAAAATTTAGGCTAAACTGAAGCCCATTTGTTCTGTTCACAATTTTGTTTAGTTCACAGTAGCTTTATAGGTAACAAAAAAATTAACTCTACAAAGCAGTGCAAACATTTTAAACAGATGGGAATTGAAATAAAACATGACTCCCTATGGTTTTTTTTCCCAGTATATAATGGATTATTTTCTGCTCTTACTTTTTTCACTAAAGAATAAGAACTAAATCCCTGTATCCAGACAGCAACAAACTTTAGCAAATTTCTGACTTTAAACTTGTGACTCAGGTCTGCCTGTAGTGACTTTAAAGCTTAGTTCACTGTACACTATATGATAAGCATATATAATGAAATATAAGCACATAATAATGAAAGGTTGTCAGCCCTAAGAATATCCTGGAACAAGATTAATGTCACATTTAGAAATTATGAAAAGTGTTTATTTCACTGAAAAGTTATACTGGTAATCCCATACAAAAGCATTTTGGGTGCTGTTGCTTTATGATCTGAGATTAGAACAAAACAAACTGAAATTGTTTGAATCAATAACAGCTAAGACATAGATCTGCAATGATGTTTCTAAGCAGTTACTTTAGTTCCTGGGGTCACAGTTCTGGGTTATCAAGAGATGGAAGGTGATAGATGGGTATAAATTATACACAGCTTCTAAGCTTTCTGCCTTCCTTTTAAAGATTTTAAAAATTTACTCAGCTCTGACTCCTGGCTGCCTACAGACTATTATTTCCTAATCCAAACCATGACTATGCAGCAGGAGAGTAGAACATGTTTAAAGCAGTTTCATAGAATCATAGAATCATAGAATCATTGAGGTTGGAAAAGACCTCTAAGATCATCGAGTCCAACCGTCAACCCAACACCACCATGCCCACTAAACCATGTCCCTAAGCGCCTCATCTACTCGTCTTTTAAATACCTCCAGGGATGGGGACTCCACCACTTCCCTGGGCAGCCTGTTCCAATGTTTCACCACTCTTTCAGTAAAGAAATTTTTCCTTACATCCAATCTAAACCTCCCCTGCCGCAGCTTGAGGCCATTAATGAGAAAGGCAAAAGCCCAGCTAGAACGCAATCTGGCCGCTGTTGTTAAAGACCACAAAAAAAGTTTTTACAAATATATTAATGATAAGAAGAGAGCCAAGGAGAATCTCCATCCTTTATTGGATGCGGGGGGGAACATTGTCACCGAGGATGAGGAAAAGGCTGAGGTACTCAATGCCTTCTTTGCCTCAGTCTTTAACAGGCAGACCAGTTATCCTCAGGGTACTCGGCCCCCCGAGCTGGAAGACGGGGACGGCGAGCAGGATGAACCCCCCATAATCCAAGAGGAAGCAGTCAATGACCTGCTACGCCACCTGGACACTCACAAGTCTGTGGGGCCGGATGGGATCCACCCGAAAGTGCTGAGGGAGCTGGCGGAAGTGCTCACCAAGCCGCTCTCCATCATTTATCAGCAGTCCTGGTTAACGGGGGAGGTCCCGGATGACTGGAGGCTTGCCAATGTGACGCCCATCCACAAGAAGGGCCAGAAGGAGGATCCGGGGAACTACAGGCCTGTCAGCCTGACCTCGGTGCCGGGGAAGATTATGGAGCGGTTCATCTTGAGGGCGCTCACAAGGCATGTGCGGGACAACCAGGGGATCCGGCCCAGCCAGCACGGGTTCATGAGAGGCAGGTCCTGCTTGACCAACCTGATCTCCTTCTATGACCAGGTGACCCGCCTAGTGGATGAGGGAAAGGCTGTGGATGTGGTCTACCTGGACTTCAGCAAGGCCTTTGACACCGTCTCCCACAGCATTCTCCTAGAGAAGCTGGCGGCTCACGGCTTAGACAGGTGTACTCTGCGCTGGGTCAAAAACTGGCTGGACGGCCGGGCCCAGAGACTTGTGGTGAATGGAGTTACATCCAGTTGGCGGCCGGTCACGAGCGGTGTTCCCCAGGGCTCAGTACTGGGGCCGGTCTTGTTTAATGGCCTCAAGTTTCCTTTGATGCACGAACAGTTTCTTCTGCTCCTGTCCTTGTTGGCTGGAATTAAGGCTTCTGTAGGAACAAAAGCAGCAGCACGTGACTCCACTGCAGAGCAGGGTCCCCTCCAAAAGCAGGGAGAGCTGAACTTCTGTACGCCCTAGGTATCATTTGCCAAAAAAGAAAGTTGTCATACATAAAGCTGGAGTGGTGGTTATGTAATAGGTTTAAAGTTTCAAACTTCTGGATGCCTAGACCTTCTGCTCAGCTCCATTATGTAAACTTGTGTGAGCTAGCTTGGTGCTATAGCCTATTTTCTGTCTACATATATATACACACACACACAGAGGGACAATATACATATGTGTATAATCCATATAGTGCATATGGATTATATCTATATTTATATGTATGATATCTATACATACCTATAAGTATTTATATATATGTATATTGATATAGATATATAGATATATAGATAAACATATAGATAATTTATTTTCAGTCGCGGAATCTGTTTTTCTACTTTTTTTTATTATTTGGGTACCTGAGTGTTTGCCTCCTTTGTTTCCTTTTCCCATGGCCGCCACATTTACATCTAGCCGCCACATAGCACATCTATTTTATCCCAACTGCTCTTCTCTTGGCTCGGCTGCTTAGTAGCTGGCACTTACATTGCTGGAACTCTTTTCAGCTTGGATTCAAATGGTACTGTAGGCCTCAGTGTAACAGAAACTGCAGCCAAGATAAAGTGAACAGATATGGTAAATGATGGTATCCAGAAAAACACTTAAATTATTATAGTTCTTTGCTACTGATGCAAGTTGCTCGCTAAGCAATACCTTTCTTGGTCATAAACAGAACTTTTGCAGAATGGGCCAGGCAAAAACAAATGCCCATCTGAGTGATTTAAGTAATTTTATAGTTCATATAAATGCGGAAAACATTTTGTAAAATGGACTAATAAAGTGTGAAGGGAAAGAAGAAGGGATTTTTCTATTTGGAACATTCTGGATACTATGACCCAAAGCTCCTTTTCTTCAAGTCTGCTATCCAGAGTCTGTTGTTGAGAAGAACTGCTCTGCGAGTTTTGCAGTCTGGTGTTCTTCTGGATGGTTTCTCTTTCATTTGACTAAACTGTCTCTCTTGAAATCCTGTGAAGAACTACTGAGATATCACAACATAGGCACAATGATTTTTACAGCCTCTACAATCTCCACTACCTATTCTTATCCAGGAAACCATTATTACTTCACTATTTCCCAGTCCTGCTTTCATTATACAGAGTGGAATCCACTTTCTAAAAGGTTACTGGTTTTTTGTGAACTAGAGCCTTAATTAACCACACAAAAGCTATTAGTAAACCAGGATTTTTTTCTTATTAAAGAATTATTAATCACTTACACCTTGTTTTCCCCTCTGACTGTAAAAGTCCATTTTAATTATTTCACAGAATGAGCTATTATAAATTAAGCTGGTGCACTTATATGTCTGTGCCTCAGATGGCTTCTCTGATTTTTAGTAGTGATGGGAAAAAAAAGCCCAAAAAGTGATATTTTGCTCCTTTAAGTTTTCTCTGTAGGTAAGCAGTTAGCTTTAATTGGTTGGTGGAGCCTGCTAAGGGAAAATACTAAATCAGTAAAGCTTTCACTTGAGCCATGTCCCATTTTAGTCACTGTTACACACTCCATGGGTTACAGCTATAAACTAAATAATTTCATATCTGCCACTTATCCTTCATGGACTCCCTGTCTCAGAGTCTCTGTCTTTGGAGCACAGCCAGAAAAAAAAAAAAAAAAAAAAAAAAAAAAAACTGAGCTCACAAAATCACAGAGAGAGATAGATCTAGCTGGAGTTGGGATGAAAAAAAATACTTTTCATCTTGCCTTTTTGGAACATAACCATTTAAGAAGTTAAATGAGTTCATAGACAGAGATCTTCCTTCACTGTAGTAACATGATGTAAGAGAGGATTAGCTGATCTAGAATCATAGAATCGTAGAATCATTAAGGTTGGAAAAGACCTCTAAGATCATCGAGTCCAACCGTCAACCCAACACCACCATGCCCACTAAACCATGTCCTTAAGCGCCTCATCTACACGTCTTTTAAATACTTCCAGGGATGGGGACTCAACCACTTCCCTGGGCAGCCTGTTCCAATGTTTAACCACTCTTTCAATAAAAAAAACTAGTAAGACAATAAACGAGTATTTTCTCACAAGTCCGTTATTTTCTTGAAAAGGCATACCAAGAAACATATAAATTCTTTGTAACATGGAACATTTTATGATCTGTCCATTGAGCAAAGTTTGCGGACAACATGATGTGTACTTTTCTTCCATGATATTTCAGGGTGCAAAGGGGATTTGGAGGCATGGTTCATGATTCATTTGGCCAACCGTAGATCTCCGCATATGACCTAACCAAATGTCATGAACTGTTACTAGTGGAGAGAGACATGTACTTTTAGGGATTGATTCATCCATACTAAATATGATCTAAGTAAATCAGAACTGCCCCAATGTAAATGTTATACTTTTCTCTTCTAACTATATGGGGAGTCCAGAGTGACTAGCTTGAACACAGATGTGTGCATTGTAGCTATCTAAAATGAAAAGATATCTAAAATTAGATTATATGAACCCCAGCTGTGATGCCCAAAGAAAGTGGAAGTGTGTTTTAGACACAACTTTACACATTGCATAAGTATTCTTCCAGTACATCTCTCATTTGATAGGTCTTGAGTTTACTGGTAGCTGTTTGTTTTTTTTTTTTTTCTTCTCTGGCTGTTTTCTCATGTATGTTAATGGAAGTTCAGTGACTTATTTGCTTATTGAAGCATTAGACCTGTAACCTCTTTCCTAACAGATAATAGGCACCTAGACAGTCCCCAAAACTGGACAACTACCTTCAAAATTCCAAACAGCTTCTCCAGAATAGACAGAAAATTTTCAGGAAATTAATCCCTCAGAAGCTGGGGAAAAGGTGGCAGCATAGATGGCCATCACGTTTATCAGGTCTTCTGTCAGCTGATGCTGGCATGATTTCACTGAGGGGTTTGGGGAATTATTATATGGGTTTCTTGGCCTACACTAACAGAGCAGGATATTTTTTCCTGCCTTCATCTACAACTTCTGTCCTCCAGCCTAGTTTCTCTTTCCTGCTAGCAGAGGCATTGGTGGAACTGAACCACATCCTTTGCTCAGCTCCTGTCTTGCTGCCCTGTCTTTTTCTGGCTTGCTAGGTAGCTTCCCACCCATTAGCCATTTCCCTATCTGGTCTATCCTCACATTGTCATGAAATCACACGACCCTAATGAATGAAGTCTTTCCTTTTCTTTGTTCATAGAGGGCACAAAATAGAAGACCACAAAAAGCGACAGGGAAAAAGGGCTGTGGTTTGATTCCAGTTTGGGAATGCCAATACAGGTCTGTGCAGGAGGCAATTTATAGTTCAAACTTAACCAGAGATAAAGGTGTTTTACAGAAAGCGCAAAAGTGAAAAAACTGTCCTGAAGAAAATTAATTGAAACATGATTTGGTGGAGGTTAGCAAGTTAATTGGTGAAGGAATAATTCTCTGTATGCATGGAAAAATTCTCCTTACCTAACTCTAATTGCCTAAAAACTAGGTATCTAGCGTGCCCTGTTTTTTCAGGCTCCTTTTAACACCAATGAAAAGAAACGGAGGTGTCCACAGATCAGTTCATTCTATTCCGAGGTACATCAGGAAAGTCATCAGGGTGTTGCAAGAAACAAAGTAATGCAGTAGCACGACCTAAAGTTCAAAAGCAAAATATCATCTGTGTGACATCATCCACAGACAACAAAGTGTCCATTTTCCTCTGGAATCAAAGTACACTCCCATGCCTGTCCAACAATCCCACAGTGTGGCTATATGAGGTACTAGCCTTAAAAATACTGAGTTGTAAACTATAACCCAGTCCTAAACTTCTAGTAACTTAAATGGAAACCAAATTGAAGTCCCTCTTTCAAAACCAGTCTCTCAAAGAATTTTTAAGGACATCTGTCTCTATTAGCTTTTATTAAAGAACCCTCCACATCCGCTGTTGTTCTAGCTCACTGTTCAGTATCAAGTAAACTACAGTGGTTTCACACAGATGCAAAAAGTGTTGCAATTTTTCAGTATGTGCATGACCTGTAAGGTCATTGTTTAATCTCTGATGGTTTTGCTGTTGATCACAGTGTACAGCACTATCACCATACAGAGAAGAAGTTCTGCAAGCATGTAAATGAAGTCATTTCTCACTGCAGTGCTCTTCTTTCCTTCAAAGTGAGTGGTTCAGAGTAAGAACTTTAAAAAGAAAATAATCACCTAGCACTGTGAAAAGCAGACATGTGCTTAATTCTGTTATTTATGCCGCATTATCAATCACTGATTCCTCTCTAAAATTTAATTTTAATAATGTCCCTTATCTTTATATATTACCCATCTATCTTAAATATTAAATCATTATTCCACATGAATCCTCCTATACAGTCTACACGTGCAAGTGTAGTGCTTGCAGGGTTGTGTTTGATTATCTCAGAGCAAAGATCTATTTTCAGTTCAGATCATTGAATGTTTGTGTTTTCTTGTCTCTTAGAGTCTCTCAATATTCCAGGGAGGTTACTGACAATTACCTGGGGGTTTAACTTTGTTACAGAAAAATCTCAATCAAATGGTTGGAAGTTGCATTTAAGACAGTGCAACAGTGTCAACAGGGACCAGTAATAATAATTTGGTGACAGAAAATCTATAAAACACATTAAGCCAGTTTCAGTTCCACTTTTTTTTTTTTCTTAAGTCTTGTTACATTCACAATTGGAGTCACAGAGACAAGATCAAAACTCTAGGAACAAAGCTTACTTTAAAGGCTTTACTGATAAAAACTTATAAACAAAAGGTTTAAGATTCAGCATCCAAACTAAGCTTTACTAGTTCTGTAAACACTATTGATTTCCTTCAGATTCCTGAGAAATATTTAATCCAAACTCTATTTGTCCTATGAAAATGAAGTGTCAGAGTTGATCCATATTTTCACTTTACAATATTGAGGTCCATAGGTTAATACACTAAGCAAACTGCAAACTCTGGGTTGTTTATTCACTTTGTAGGCTACAGGAAAGACAGCTATTTAATTTTTTTCCATCACATGGTCTTGCAGCAATAGTATTTTTCCTGTATAGAATCTAAATATGTGGTTCTGCATTGCAGCAATATTCAATATCCTGTTTAAGTTGCATTCTGTTTCTGAGATAAAAGCTTTGGTTGTGATACGAGCATTTTCATTTCACTGCATAACTTTAGGATTCTGCAGGGAAAAAAAGTCACCACCAGTTTCTTTAAGTTTTTTTCAGGTGTCATCATAGTAGGGTATAAAGAAATGCTCTTTTCCTAAAAGAAAGCCCAGAGAAAGATGAATATTTAAAGGTACATTTCCAAAATAAAAAAAATATTTGGGATTTTACATCAATGAATGTACCTTTGGACAATTCTTCTTTTATTTAGCTTAAAGCAGGATGCACATTAGCTCACTTCTAGCTAAGTCTCATTTATAAACTATTAATGGTTTCATTTCCATTTTCATCAGGAAGAAAAGAGAGAGTCATTGCATAGATCTTTCTCTAGACACTGAGATATTTAATTAAATGTAGTTTATGATTTTGTACAGGATATCTGCAGAGTTTTGATGGGAAACAAGAATAATTGCACAGTAATTGCGCAATGGTTATATTTATCTGAATCACATGTTATTGGCTATTTAAGTCTGCTGTATTAGCAGGTTAACCATGACACATGCATGTACACATCTTTGACCTTTTTATGGTCCACCAAGATATTGTCTAACAAGAAGTATTTATTGTTTTCTGCGATGATTTATGTAGCTGGTTTAATGTGTATTTTTTGATTCATACTCCTGTTTATGGGACCTGATTATGGGGGTCTCTAAGGATCATGCTCCAGTAAGCTGATTTGGTACCTATACATCCTCTCATACTTGACTGCAGGAGCCCATGACAGAAAGAGGTTAAACTGAATTAAAAATATCTTCTTCAAAACCGGGCATTATTTATTCATCCAAAAGTAGATAGTGTGTAAAGTAATGGATAAAAACAACAAAAGCCCATATGTATCTTTCTCCCCACCAGCTCCATCATCTTTCCAGATGCCTTTTCAGAAGTAGCTGAGGGAAACTGGCTGTTCATTTCTAACCCAGCTGGCAGGTATTGTTGCCCTGTGTCAGTATTTCCTGATTCACTCTGTATATCCCCACCCCCACCCACCCACCCACCCTTTTCAAGCCAACATCCATAAGGGACAGGCACTCTCTGAGTCTAAATGTGAGTTGAGAAATGCACAGTTTGCCAGACTTTGCATTGCCAGGCAGTCATCAGTCAATAGCTTTCCTCAAAAAATGCTTCATTATCCTGTATGACAGCACTTTCACTTTGCTTCTATTTTATTTCCTGTGGAATTTCTTTCTTCATCCTTGTCCTTTGATTTACCACCATGCATTTAGGCAGGATAATACCTGATAGGTAAACTGAAGTTTAAAATTTATTTTTAAATTAATACACATACAAGTTTATTTTCTCCAAAGGAAGTTGACACTTAAGTTCACGTGATCATATAGGAAGTATGAAAGGATAGTGAAAAAGCTTATTCTAGAAGTATGATGAGTCAGTATTCCAATCATGGAAAATTTGTAATGAACTGCAGTTCAGCAAAAGTAGCTTATATTGTCTTTCACACTCACAAAGGACTTTTCTAGTTCCCTCAAAATGTATCTGTTGCTTTCCAGGCCAATGCAAACTACCACAGATGAAGGTTCCTTCCTTACTCAAGGGAGGATGCAAATAGTCACGGCTCAAAATGGTGTGCTTGTAAAATACAAACATATAAAGGCAAAGGTAGGAAAGTATTCAGAAAGGAGGTAATGAATAAAAAGACTATCAACAGTCATTATGAAAACTTCTTTGTTCCTTGCAGGAGGGATATGGCTAGAAGGGGAGTATAAAATGCTTTTTTGGAAGTGAGACAGGACAGAATGTAGTGGATTTCAGGATCCACCCCTGTAGGAGTTCAGTTATTTGAGATGAGACACAACCATAAGATACGAAAAATGAATGTGGTGTGTGTCATTCAGCTTCAGACTCCAGGAGCAGATCTTAAATGTAAGCAGGGCAAACATTATTAAGTTAGGTGATCTGAAAAATTGGAAGGAAGAGTTGAAAATCAATCTTCCTTTTCATAGCCAGGGAAGGGAATGCGAAGAATGCATAAGAGGCACAATATGGGAGGCTGTTTATAGATTAAACCGGTGAGGAGTAGTAACACTGCCTTTTGAGCAAGATGCAAATGAGAAAGCAGACCTACCAAGTGTCCTGGGAGGAGAAAATTAAAATAAAATAATTCAGCTTTGTGGTCACAAGGAACATACCATTGCCAGAGTTTCCTCATGTAAAAGCACAACCTGAAAGTAATATTTTGTATTGTATCTAACATATGACTTCCCATGGAAAGGAAGCCTCGGAAATTAACATTCTTGACTTGACTTCCTCCAAAACAGATATGTTCTTTACCAAATGGAGTTGCAAAATAATGGCAGACTTTCCAATGTAGATGTTCTCTATCCAGAAGCAAGGCTTCTGTCCTTCTATGCATAATGATAAAAATATTGCCTGAATATGCCTATAATAAAAAAAAAGAGCAGTGTGGTTCAAGTCTTCCTGTGCTTGCTGACTCAATTCCCTAAATTTATATCTGCCAATGTGTTGTGAAGCAACATTTCTTCCCAGTTCCAAATCTGATGATCAAGTTATTTGACATTTTTTTCAGGAATTATAAATGAGAATTTGTCTATTGGTAGAGATTGCAATCCATTAATGAAGAAGAGTCACATTCAGTGATAGTCTTCAGTTTTCATTCTTCTGTTACACACCAAATTCAACATCATCATTTCTGTCCTTCCTTTGTAACCTTGCTTACTATTAGATTCTTGAGCCTATCTGCATTTTTGATCTGTACTTTCAGCAACTACCTTCACAGACAATTGGTTTTAGATTAATTCAGATCTGATTCAGTCTGATTTATTATACCTCCTCAAATGCTCTGGATCTTTTACAACAATACAGGAAGTTTCAAGTTACAAATTTTTCATTTTACAAATGCTCTGTTTAAGGATATCTTTGGGTTTGGATGCTGCTGATTTAGAGTATATTCTCACTCCTGATATTTTTTTTATATTTATAAGCTTAACTTTAAGAAAGATACTTAACATTTCAATAATAACTGTCTTACACATTTAAGGCAAAAAATACACATTCCGTACAAAATCAAAAAGCAAATTAAAAGATCTCTTCTTCCTCCACCCCTCTTGGCTAAACAGCAATTTCTAGGAAGTTCTGCCAGCATTGCTTTTTCTGGTTTTGTTTGGTTGGGTTTTTCATATGAAAGAAAACATTAGCACATAGTGCCTAGCATGTAAATCCAAAGCTTTAGAGCTCTTGAAGAGGGCACCACTGCAGACTCCTTTTATATGTGTTGATATCTCAATTACCAATAATCCACAAACAACTGTAGCTGCAGAGTGCAACCATCTGGTGGACTATTATAAAGAAGAAATAGATGTCTTATAGATATATGTAACTTCCTAAAGATCATTTCCTTGTACGGAAATGTTCAGAGAGTTTCAAGTCTACCTCTTTCATCTTTGTCTTGTAAATAGATAAAGTAGGTACATGAGTATGAGAAGAAGGGGCTTCTTTTTACAGAACATGAGAAAATTTCGGAAGGTCTACAGGATCTTGACACAGGTGTTCACTTATTGCATGATATGACTCATATCATATTAATAGTTTATTTCTGTTTTATTTGAAAAATAATTATGATTTTAAAGCCACGTTCCTCAATCAAAGTATAAGATTAAAGACAATGTGTTAAAAACCATTAAATAAGACAGTAAGTAACAAAAACAAGGTATGTTCCACCTCCAAATAGTCACTCTCTCAGATGAGGAAAGTGTTATTCTCTACAGGCAACAGATAAGGCTGGAAGGAAAAGGAAAAGCAAGCCACCACAAAACAGGTAAGAAAATGGAAAGGAGACAGAAGTATCCATACTTTCCATGAATGGATCAAGCATTTTGAAAACAAAGTTGGTCTCCGGGAGCATAAATCCAAGAAGCTTCTGAAAGTTTGTGGTAGTTTATCTACCACCGTCACTACTGCCCAGTATGGCTCTTCCGTATAGACACTTGCAATACAATAGGAAATGCAAAATTAGGTGTGACTGTTGAGGTCTGTGAACAGAGGTAGAAGAACTTAGGTAGTGTTTTTGTCAGTTCTCTTACTGGAGGGTCAAGGGACAAGTGTATTCCCGAGGAAAACATTACCGAAAAGACTTTAGCTCTCTTGATAATAAGAAGACATGTTGTGAATGTCAAGTTAAGGATGGTGTGCACCTTAGGAAGTAAGGACAGTGTCCTTGCTCAGTAAGCTGCCAACTAAGTGGGAAGGCATTAAACTAATTAAGGTAGGAGAATGCAACAGAACTGAATAAAAATGAGGCTTTTCTTGACAAAGGCTTCAGAACAGGTTTTATTCTCCACAGTGTTAAAAGACCACTAAAGGAAGGGTAAGGAGGTGTGTGAAAGAAAATATTCATAAGATGATTGAGTTTATGATTCTCAGGACAGGGATACAAAATAAAAACAAAATATTTCAGGAAAACAACTTCAGTAACCTCAGAATTCCCAGATAAAATACCATTGAAAATTTGTCCGTGGTGGTGTAGCCTGATAGTTCAGAAAGAATAAGGACACAAGTGTCTCTTTACAGAGGAAAAGGTAAAAACTTGATGCTACAGGAGAACAACTTCACTTAAATGCTCATTGTCCACAAACACAGGAAAGAGGCATACGGGTTACCTTCTTAAGTACAAGAAAAAAAAATGAGCCATGAACATTAAAAGGGGTTGAGAACAGCAAAAAATCTGACCAGAAACAACACAGATAAGTCTATAAATTCAGTAATAATTAGAAGCTCAGGAAAGAAAAAGCTGGTCCACTCTTAAGTGGAGAAGAAAAGCTGTTGACAAATCATGCTGCAAATACAATGGTGCTTAAGATCTTCATGACATTGTCAAGAAGGCTAACTGTCATCAGACACCTATCACAGCCAGTATCAATGACATGGGACTATGGTCTCTGCCTGCTACAGAAGCAGGTTGGAAAGTACTTGCATTAGAAACACATTTTCTAATCTGCTGGAACTGATGAACTGAATTTCATCTCAAAGTACTTGAGGCAGCTGATGAACTACGAGCAATTTCAGTTTCAGATTAAACATAAGGGAAAATGCTAACTGTTAGCATCTTAAAGCGTATGAAAGGATTGTCCAGGTGGGTTGTAAAGTAACTCTCAGTGGAGTTTAGAAAAAACATCTGTTAGGAATGATATAGGTACAGTTGATCCTGCCTTCAGCCAAAGATGAACTAGATGAGTTTTTCAAGTGCTTTGCAGACTCTGGGACTTTATAAAGTGTTCTAATAGCTTGATATAGAAAACAGAAAGCAAGCTAAAATCCAAATCAAATTAAAAAAGCAAAAAGTTATCTAAGTTATGACTCAAGAAATAAAATAAAAAGCACACTGAAAGGATCAAAGCAGACAAATACCTACCTTCTTCTTCCACTTCATCTGTGTCTTCCTTATTTTGCCTTATCTTGTCACACCGACACATCTCTTCATGCTGCTGCAATACTTCTACAAGTGCACAACCCTTTGCTCTATTTCCCTACTGCTTTTATCCAAAGTACTTTAAAATAGGAATCTTATAGGTCTTATAGGTCTTCTTAAATCACATTCTGATTTCTTTTGGTCTCTGAATCAGCAAGCCATTATACTTTAATATTTTTCTCAGGAAAAAAAAAAAAGCTGTTGATTTGAACTTTGACATCTCCTATGATGGCTCACCTAATTTCATTTGTTTAATATGGTGCTGGAGTGAGCCAATATGATCATAATTCAGCATGAGATGAAAGGCTTTTTATGATCTTCTCTCAAGGTTAGTCAATAAGCTATTTGAAGCACTATATCTGCAACCATAAGAAAAAGAGGTAGGTTCCATGACTGGTAAATATATTTTCTTTCTGCAAAATCTAGGACTCATTTATTATGTTTGCATAGACCCATTTCAAATGCAGTGAAGCCATCAAGTCAGTGGAGTGCTTGTCAAATAATAAAGACTTATTGCTAGTTACCCCAAGATACCTTGTCTTGTCAAAAATCTTGAGTTATATTATCAACATTAATTGAAAGATTTTAGATTTATTCCATTTCTTCACCATTTGTAAAGTTGCTCACATTTCTTAATGTGAAAGATGTTTCTTAACTGAATTCAAACAAGACCATTATGGCTCTTCAACTCTTACTTCTTTGTGCAGCAGCCTTTGTATTTTTAATGTGCCCATATCAATGCCTCTGCCACCTCCCAAACCTTCAATGATTACCTGAAAGTTCAGTCCTCTAACCCATGAATTGTGAATCAGGAAGCAAGTGCTACAGGATTATATTCATAAATTGCATGTAACAAAGAAGATAAAGGAATCAAATCTAATTTTTCTCTTCAGTTCAGCTTCTACTTAAATAGGAAAAGGCTATAAAATAAATTATTAAAATATCCAGAAAAAGACATTTGGTAAAATGCTTGGGACAATAACTATGGAAACCTAGTTGCTAATATACAACAGTCAGTTTTTTGTTTTGTCTGTGACGCTGAAATTCGTGCAAATCTTTAATAATAGCCACCTTCCAAAGGCAGATCTTGATTTATGCATCTGCAGTAACAATACAATAGCTGTGCTCTGTAGTTATTTTAACAATAGCTTCATGCAGTGATCTGCACATTCTTTCTAATTAATTATTTAAATATTCTGTCAGGTGCTGCAGTTAAGTCTTAATCATTTTGTAAATGGATGAACAGAAAGAGAGTTTAAATGACATAATCACATCCAAATGCACTAGTGGTACGATCACAGAGAGCAAAGTCATAGGTGTACGTCCATGCAGGTTTTCTGACCCCCAGTGCCTGTGACACTGAACTCTAGAGAAACTTTTTAAGCTAAATATTTCATTCTAATATATTGGACTCATTCAACACCAGCTGAGGAAACATAATACAACCATGCTTAACTTTTTAAAAACACTAGCAGTTCTTTTGACATCAGTGAATTACATATGTATTGACATTGATTTAAGCCTGCATTTGACTATTGTGCTGAGACCAAGACCTTACTCATTCTAGTAGAGACACTTCAAAAACATAACAAACTATGTTTCAGAGCAGCAACCTTTAACATTGAAGCCTACAACATCAACCCCCTTTTGGTAGAACAAATTCCCCCTCTCCACTGTATATCAGCTTTAAAGAACATTAAAACTGGCACAATCCACTCTAAGAAGAAAAGCATATCTATTGCAAGTATTACGCAACATATGGTATACGGAAGCACCCATGGTTCAAATTCTCTGCCTTATTGTTGCAGAGTTGATGTTATAGTTTAATCCTCAGCTTTCTGAAGTGCATCATTTAAAGTCAGTCCTCTCATGAATTATTATAAGCTTTCCCAATTCAGAATAATTTGTATTGGCAAATGTATTGGCAGAATTATCTTAGTTTTATGCATATTGATACGTCACTTAAGACTCTCCAACCACTATGGTACCAGATACCTCCCAGAGAAAGAGGGACACAGCCTCTGTCCCAGAAGTTTACAGCCTAACTAGTTAGAGCAAACAAAGGACTACAGAGAAAATAGGGCTGAAGATGAAGTTACTTTCTCAGGGTCATGAAATAAGATAGTGGCAGTGAGAAAGAGACTCCAGGACTTCTGTTTTCAGTCTTCTCAGTATCTTACCTCTTTTCTAAATAGTTCCTCCATTTGTTTCAAATTTCAGCAGGAGATTATAATTTATGTTCAGATCTGGTATATGTAAGTAGAATATTACTGATTTGTAAATAAACCGCGATGTGAATTTGCCTAGTGAGTTTAGCTGCAGTACAAAGCAAGATATAAAAAATGCATATACTTCACATAACTTGATCTGAACAATCTTCTCACAAGTTTCCTTTTTTCTTCTGAGATGCTCATACAGCTGTCAGACCCTGTAATATTACTTAACAATGCAAACAAAAGAGAGCTACAATTATGTTTGCCCCAAATAACAGTAAAAGATCAATATCACATCCTGCTTGAGTGTTATAATATCTAACACCACAGCTATTGCTCAAAGAGGAAGAAAGGTGTTATCTTCAGCCTTATCTTTGTCCTCCTTCCCACAAGGTAGGAGGTAAAAAACAAGTCTGTAAGAATAAGAATGTCTAATTAAGTGAAAGAAAAATCTTGTGAACAGCAAAATGCTCAACTCACAAAAGGAGGAAAGTATATCCAGCATTTTGCTTCATCAAACTTATGAAAGCTATCATCAGGGGGTTAGATTAATACTAAAACAGATGCAACTTTTAAATTAGAAAGCACTTACACCAAGACTACTGTTGTAATGAAGGAGAATTTGTTAAAATATGTCATCTCCATGGTTGTGTTCAGCTTTTGCAGTGGTGTTTTACCTACTTCCATACCATACTCATCACCACTTAGAAACTACTTCCACCTCTTCTGCGCCACTTTTGTGAATGTGTTGCAAAGTTATTTTGTTGTTTAGGACATTTGACTCTCTTTCAGTCTAGGGACTGCAAAAAAAGTCACAGTGGAGGCAAAGACTCTTGTCTGGTGTGCTTACGCTTTCATAAACAGGCTTGATTTTTTGCAAGCTCTTGCAAAACTCCCAATCATTCAATAGCCCATAGACTACATATTGAAAATCACCATAGAGCTGCATAGATGCAAACAAATTCCTTGAGAAGCTGCAGGTTGAACCCTTTATGTTCTTTGTTTATTTCTGCCAATATTGTCTTTTTCTGTCACATATTAGTAGGCCTGAGTACAACGATTATCTCTGTAGCAGATCTATAGCTCTCTTTCTGCTAAGGTTGCTGAGAAGGAACTGGCTACCTGATCTTCCTAGTCACAGGGATTGTTTTTGTGTCAGGGAAGTTCCCTGCAGGAGAACTGAGATTAACTCCCTTTGCACTACATAAATGGTGCAAAGGAGTGATGGGCAACATATGATGTTACAGTAATGCAGTGATTCTAAAGCAACCAAAACCAAATCACATCACATAATTATGCAGTGACGTTATCATGATACCTTCATTACTGTCTTTGATTACTGTATGGCCTGGCCTGGTCTTTTGCCTCTTTCATTTCCAGTAAAGCACTGGCGTGAAGGAGAGGCGACACATTTGTGGAGTAATAGGAAATGTGTGGATCATGGGACGGAAGTCACAGAGGCTAGGGAAAGTGTTCCTGCCTTCTGTGGGGGTTGGGGAAGAGAGGAATGGGCTCCCTGAGCCCCAGAGCTGCCTCAGACTACATCCTCCAAAACAAGGAGGATTCCATTCCAATTGCTGTTGTCTTAGAACTTTAATAAAAGTTTGCAGTATTGTTTTAATGTGTTCACCTAAAGCTGGCCAAGTTGAGAACGTTCTGTCCAAGAACAGGTCCCAAGACGCTCCTATATTCCCTGCAGTCAGCTAGGTAACAGGCAGTAATAAAGAAAAAAAAAAACCAACACTCCCACCCGTGCTTCCCAAAATGCTGGTGACTACCTGTCCAGCACTTAAAAGCATTGGAAATGTTTATGCTATTGTGACACTTCAGTTTATTTTTTAACATAAAAGATTCATATTTGTCACCCATCAGAAAAACAAAAAGTTCAGAAAAGCAGAGGTGTTATCTTGAAACAATGAGCATGATTTCTTGATGTTGCAGTAGTATACTTAGCCCTCAAAAGAAGACTGAGGATATGAGCATGTGGGATGAACACCTTTATCGAGCAAAGACAATTAAGCACTGCATGAAGGAAATTATATTCTGAGTTCCTGCAAAAGCCACCTTCTGTTCCCTGAGCTTCTGCCTTCTGATCCTTTTTGCAGTCAGTATTCAGATTACTTTCTAACAGCAATCTAAAATTATATATTGTTGGTTTATTAAATGTTTTAGAATAAACTTGCTTATATTCTCAGTTTGGTAATGTTGTATTGTATTTGATTGTCTCCTTTTCTCAGGCAGACACATGAAAAGGAAAAAATCTCTCTTATGTGTATGACTCCCATGAATCCTATACTTTCTGCTTTTTAAAGCTTTAACCTCCTTTTATGTTTTTCTTCTGTTTACTTCTTGCTTGTTTCCTCTTCTTTTGTCTTCCTAAATCTTTCTCTTATATGTCAGTCCCTTGACTCTTCTACTCTTCCTATTTGAAGTCAAAACCAGCAGGATTCCTCCTTCCTCATCCTACTCATTCCTAGTTTTGACCTTCTGTATAATTCAAAATATACTGAGTCTTTCATGTACAGATATAAGATCCAGTCTGGGTTAGTCAATACACAGCTAGATCCCGGATGCTGCAAATAGCAATATAAGCAAGATCCCAGGTCGCGCATCTTCACAGTGGGCTACTGAATCAAGGCTCTGTGATGCTCATATGAGACCAATTAAAGTGCTAATAAACCCTGAGTTCTATAGCAGCTAGTGTTTTCTCATTGTCCTGAATGAGAAATTGTATAATTTATATATTTATATATATTTATATTGTATAATTGTATTGTATAACTCTGGTCCCTACACACACACACATATGTGCACACACACTTACAAGCACAAAAAAAATTCAAAAGTTGGGGACATGCTACTGTTATGTCCTCTTGACCTTGGCATACAGCCCTAAGAATAACACGGACATAACAATTTGGGAGGTGAGGGAAGGGCATCACAAACTGAGTCCTAGGGATTATGACCACTTCATGAAGGAATTCAAAGGATTTATCAGGTGGCCCCAGATATGTCTCCAGGACCGCCTTCATCTGGAGCTGAGGCTTTTTACTCAGGGCACAGGAGTAATCTTCTGAGCTCGAGCCCTCAAGCTTTCTTTCTGAGAGGTGATCAATCTTTTAAGGCACACCAAGCAGGAGCAGCTTTGCCCAACTTTTATGTGAATAGATCATCTCTGAGAGGCTGGTGTTAAAACCCACATCAGCGATTGGAGGCAGTGTCCTTACCCAAAGCTATAAAACAGGGTGGATGGGGGAAGTACTTTCTACCCTGACTGCTGAAGCTGGGGAACTCAAGAGAAATAAAATATTTCAGGGAAAAAAGATAAATATGAATAATTATATATGTCCAGTGGTGAAGGTACTTATCTGCAAATAGGCAGATGGGAGTTCCAGCCCCTGTTCTTACCACATTCTTCATTTTTATGCAGAGAGCCCTTACTATAACATACAGAAACAGCCCTGAAGTAAGAATCAGAGCACCGGCCTCCCAGCAGAGGTGAAGGCCATAATCTTTCCATGCCTACTCTCTCTGATCTTGAATAATTTGTGTCATAGTGCCATCACCTCTAGCAGGGCAAAGTTTTCCACTACCTCCTTCCTTAAAACATTGTCTTTAGGATGTCATTCCAGGAAATTAGATATGAGTTTCAAATCCTTCAGGCAGAAGGAGGATGCAGGTCTGTCTTGCCCTTAGTAAATGGAATAACCATTTTTCTAAGCAGCAACCACAAGTGCTTTTTTTAGCATCAGTGTGCCATCCATCTACATGTATTCTAGGAACACCTAGATATACTCCAAGAACATGTACCAGATAAAATTTAATCAGAAACGGAGGCAGAAAAATGCCTAATTCTTTGATCCCATGTGGAATTAAGTGGCAGAAGGTGGCAAGCTGCTGAACATGACATACTTTTGCAAATGCACAACAACAGAACACCTTGAAAATACAAATTTGAGCAGAGTTACACACACAACCGAGCAGCAGGTAGATTACATTTGATAATTTTAATCCTAAATTGCACCTGAGTCTTTCTGTAGACAACCAAGTCTTTCATTGTAGTTATCTGTAATTCAATATATTAAATATACATACTTCTTGTAAGAAGTAGAGCTGGTTAAATGTATTCTCCTGGAATAGCTGGATGTCAGAAGACTAGAATTGGCACTTTCCACAAGAATACACGCATTCCTTCAGAGTCATTGACAGAAAGCAGCAGGCAACAGGGCTATTCTGCTTGTTGCCCTGGCAGGCAGGTGGCTTGCTTGGCTGACCAGCTCCCAGCCTGTCCCACTGGGCAGCCGGGGAGACAACCAGCATGTTAGCTTGCCAGCTTTTTGGCTGCCTGACTGGCAGATGGACTTGCAAGCTGCCTGGCTGGCTGCCTGCCTAGCCCTCCTTCTGCCTGCTGGCTGGTTTACCTGCTGCCCAGCTCCCCAGCTGCCTGGCAGGCTGCCCAGTTTGCCTGATCATGGGTGAGGTTATGGGCCCAAAATAGTTTGTTCTGCAAAGCAGGAGACCGCAGTGTTGGTGTTTTGTTCTCATCCAATTTGGAACGTCCCATGAAGCAGAAATTCCCATCCCAGCAAGCTTTAGTAATCAGTTTACAACATTTATCCATGTATTCTGTACTGGCAATTATGAGTTCTTAAGACTGAAGAAACACCTTGCTGGAATTATTTGCATAACATTTGCCTGACTTGTTTTAACTCCTCAGATTGGTTTTTACAGATATTCTCTAGCAGAGTCAGAAAAGATTTTTAGACAGGCTTGTAATGTCATATTAATCGCTGGCTCTATTTCCACTGAATTAAGCTACAACCCAAGCCATAAAGTACTAATAAACCTTAATATGTACTCATGAAAAATTAGAATGATGACAGTCTTGGATATGTGGCCAATATCTGTGCCAAGAGGACTGAACTTTTTCTAACTTACAGAAAATAAAAAAAAAATCTACTTGTCATAAAGATGGCAGGAATCTGCCTTTTCTCAGAATACCGTACCTTTAATAGTTCCAATTTCAGTTTAATCACACTGTCTTAAAGATTTCACTCTGCTTAAATAATGAAAAAAGGTGTTATAAAAATTGCATGAAATCAGCTTGCCCCAGGACACGTTCTGTTGGATGTAATTACATATGCTTCAACAACTGGAGCAATGTGTTGTGTGAAAGGCTTTTAAGGTGGCAGAAGTTAATTGTGCAGGTTTTAAGGTAAAAAGAAAGTGGAGGGCAATGACTAACACCCTGAGAAGAAACTGTTCGATTTTTTAAAACTCGAGAGAGTAAAGATGTTATTAAATTATAAATGGACAAAAAACAGTGGTAAACTGGGGATACACTTTATCGTATTGGGGAATTAAAAGGAGACTCTCACCTGAGTGGAAAGTATTGCATTCCAAGAAAGCCTGTCAGAGAGAAAGTTCTTTATGATATACCTACATCTAAAATAGGACAGTTGCCTATAAAGCAGTCTGTGATATTTCCCTAGTGACACTCGTCTACAAGGCAGTACAATAAGAAATATCACTTTTTTTCTGCAATACTGGTAATGACAGTACATCAGAATTGAAGTGTAAGGCTATGGAAAACATTCAGACTACTCCTTTCCAGCTGGAATACACAAAGGACCCTCTGGGTGGCATTTCTCTAATGAATAGTGAACTTGCTTTCCCAAGCTGTGTCAGATTGTCACAAAGAAGACAAAGGGACTGTGCATGCCTGTAAGTGGTTTATTAAAATTAAAAAATAAATAAATCAAAGAGCCAATAAGTGCTCTCATCAGCTTATACTGTGCATATGCTATAGCAGCTCTTTATAATATAGAATACTTGGTGCATAATAAGTCCTGTTCTAGTTCCTGATTAATACATTTTCATTTCATATTGACTTTCAGATATTTGGGTATCAGGTCTCCCATTATGCAGGAGTCACTAGAAGCACAGTAGGTTTTTTTATTAAGCATGATTTCTTGAGTTACAGCCCTTGTTCAAGGATATTGCTACCAGTACGTTAATTGCTACTAATAAATTAATTATATTGCATTGAAATACTTAATAAAATAGAGGCACACTCGAGGAGTGAAGGATTATTGTTGAATTTTAATGTTAGATTCAAATATATCACCTTTACTACTTATTCTTTCCTGTTCTATGGCCACTTGATTTTGATTAACTGGAAGCATGCTTAAGAAACTCCTACAGTCTGCTTAAAAAGACAGCAACATTTTACAAGAGAGAATGCAAAGAATATGCCATTCACCCACAAATCTACCTGACAGCCATTAGCAATTCTTTGATTTTATTTCTTGTGAAGGGTGCTTAATTCTTAGCCGTTCTCCCCATGGAGCTCTGAATTCTCCATGACTTAATTTTTTTCAAGTTTAATTTATTCTTTTTTCCAGTTTTAATTTTATCCTGTTTTCTCGTTACTGGTGTTACTATAAATATATCTCATAATCTGATTTCTTCATTAGTGTACACAGTGTGTGTCAGTCTAGTCCCTAGAGACAAAGAAAAGAGCTTCTGGAGCAGAGTTAAGGTATTAATGCCCAGTTCCTGAGACAAGCACTCCTACGCAGGGACAGCAGCCTGCCTTTAGTCATGGCCAGAACTTCACAGCTCAGGTAAGGCAACAACCCCAGAGCCCCGTGACTGCCAGGCACCGGAAAGGATGTCTTCATTACAATATTGAATTTTGGTGCTTAAATTCTTCTTATGTCCTCTTTCAGGAATATAAAGTGACTTAATGGTGCTCCTCCAAATAACTGACTAACTGAATGAATCGTTCAAAGATGGGTTCCTTCCACTCCTTGCATATCTTGACTCTGAAACTCCTTCCATACGGCTGAATGCTCAATGATTTTTTTGTTTGCTTAAATTTCAGTTCCCCTCCCATCCTTGTCCTGGCAAGACGAGGGATTTATGCTCAAACCAGTTAGTTTCTATGCACAACTGTGTATTGTCAAAGTCAATAAAATACCAAAAAGTTGAAAAAAGTTGCTATATCCAATATTTGAAGTTGAAGGGGCAAGAAAAGGTGTTTTATATTTTTGCTAGAGCTTGCAGCCAAGCAGATGGAACAAATTTTAAAGAATAAAGGACCCAATCTTACAGACACTAGTTTCTTTTTATTAAGATGAACAGCTCTGTGGAGTTCTGCTGCCCACGGATTCAGTTTCATAAAACTGTTATGCAAATGTTTTATCCCCAGACTCAACCTAGATGTAAATAGCATCCTGGAAAAGATCCTCTCCAAGGTATATGAAAGATACAAGCATATATCTGTTCTGTACCTCTGAAAATTACCTTATAGCTTCACAAAGTACACATGCATTTTGCATTTTTCATGTTTTGCCCTGATCTTTGGGAATATTCACACTTAAAATGGAGACTACTTTGGTAAAAATCTACAATTCCAACTGTGACAAAGTGTTAGGGAAGAAAAGTTGATTACACCAATGATATAGTGATCATATCTAGAGATCTTGCTTAATAAGTTAGGTCTCAGTAAATGGATTCATGGCCACAAAAGAAAATATCTGATTCATTTTTTCAGTAATTATGAGTGTGTTTTTACATAGCATGTACCATTGACCTGCAGCTTCTAACTGGAGGTGTCATGACTGTCATGTCAGTTCACTGGCTTGCTTCTCTGATTTTTTTTTTTCCCTCCTTCCCTAATGGATTACAATTTTTCATGAACTTTTGGCTACCATAATGATTTGGTGGTTCATTCAGCCCACCCTTTGCTTTCAGACTTTTAGTTGCACCATAAGAAGCAGTGTGGGAATAAAAAAGGAAAGTCATTAAACAATGAAAAAAACCCAGAATTAGAAGTTCCAACAAAATATATTTTATAAATCCTTGATGCTTATTGTGACAGCACAGTTAGTCACTGACTTGCTATGTTGGTGTGATGCTATGCAAAAATGTAGGGACACAGTGATATTTTCTCTCTTCACTGACTGAAAGGCAAAAATGTACCCCCCCCCGGGCAAAATGTCCCTAATAAACACAATGTTGACATTAAAATATGACAGGATGACAGGCACAATGGTAAAGAAAACTTGAATCACTCTTACTGCATGAGACATGATGAAGGTAGTGTATGAATAATCCAGAGAAGGTTATGCTAGATAAAACAGCTTAATTCATCTTTGTCAGTTTATGCGTAACATGCATATTGATTCAGTTCTAGCTTCCTAAAGGTTGGTATTTGAATCCGCTGAAAATCTGCTAGATCAATTGGATCCATCACAGGGATGGGGATTATCAGTAGTTTATCTAATATGCAAACACTTTCTTTACTTATGAAGCCCATTCAGTATGTGACTTATGCTTCTTACAGAACTTGTTCATTAATATTTTAATAATATTTTCTTTAATTATTACAATATACTATAATTGTTAAATTATTATTTAATTACAATATTTTATTTTAAGTAAGTTTTCCATATTTTAACCTGAAAACTTGAAAAATAATTACCTATCAGATTTGCAATGTTTTAACCTCTTATTTTTTGTTGTTGTTTTGAAATGTATCTGTAATAACTGTAAACTTTTAGCTTGGTAGCCTTTTATTTTAAAGTAGGGAAAACAATGCAGGTAGAAAGGTCATGAGCAAGCTATCTCCAAAAGACCCCTTTATTTACCTCCTTTGTAACATGCTCTATCAATTTTACTTCAATGTAGTGACACTGTTGTTCAGATGCTTTACATACTGAAATATGCAGCACAGAGAAAATAAAGGTACAGACAGTGTGCCTAGTCTGTAGCTAGCCTGAGTAACCAGAACCCACTACTGAAAGCCCGTATTAGTTTAATCTGTACTGCAAGCAAAATACAATGTGCAATCATACCAACATGGCAGTTGTTTCTTCACAAGCCTATGTGTAAAGACATTATTGTCCAGTTAGCTGGCAAAGAAGTGTCACAGTACATCTTCAGTTAGATGTCTAGCTGAGAAATCCAGCCATAAATAAATAAAATCTCTCCTAATTCAGACAAAAGAAGTTTATTTGTAGTTAGTGAAAAGTAGCACTGAAAAAAAAATAAAAGTAGCATAAAAAAAGGCAAGGAAACAAGAAACAAGAGTAGCTATGCAGATAAGTATATATGCTTTTAACTTCTTTGTGATAACCTTTGTACTTCTGTTATGAATGGTGGACACTGAAATCTTACGGGAACATGATCTCCCTCTTCTTTTAAAAAAAGAGAAATGTGATAAAGTGGTTGTTTTCACTGAGCTTGGTAAATTTATTCAGCCAATAATTTAGTTACTTCACTTCAGCATCTACAAAGCACTAGAGGCATTCCAAAGCCATTAAGCTGTTCTTGTTCTCTCTTTCGCTCTGTCTCAATTAGTACTGAAGTAATTTATGCCAACTGGAACAGCTTTGACAGGGAAGATTGACCAAGTACCACCTGATGGTTTGTTGTCTCGAACTGTGGAAATATTTTTGCATATTTCTGCTGACATTCAGCAAGAAAGAGAGGATTTGAAGTTCAATATCCGAGTGTTAAAGAAACAAAAATCAAGTTTTGTCTTTGCTAGACAAGAAAACCCTGATCTGTACTAATAATTTTCAAAAATAAAATCTTTTACTCCAAACATCTCCAATGTATTTATCAGATGCAAAAGGCTGCCCTTTTTATTTCTCCTTTGAGGCAGAACCTCAGAAAAAATAAGGAAGTATTAGGAAAAACAACATCCTTTGAGAAGTTTAGCTCTACATCATTTCCCTTCACTTTAAACAAACCACCATCTTTGTTCTACCTCCTTTATACCTACCTATATCTCACCTGAGCAGCAGGTTGCTATAAAACAAAACTAAACCAGGCAGGGGTTTCTTACTTCTTGTCTGCCTCATGGTAATGCAGAGAAACCCTAAAGGCTGCACCCTGATATCCATTTACTTTAACCCTCTCTCTCCTCCCATGGTTTCATTCTAGCCTCGTGATAAATGCCTGCTAGAACAAAGATGGGTTTTATCCATATTATGGATAAACCATAATACAACACACGACAATTTTCTTCCTGTTTTGTGGTTTCGTGGTTTTTTCCTCTCTTCTCCAGTCCTCAGCAAAACCCATGCTCAGAAAATAATAAACAGATTGCTAAATACTTTTGACTAGATCTTTCAGAACTTCTTTCCTAGCTTCTCTTGTTACAAAAGGTCTTTCCAGTTTAGACTATAATAGGAAATTTGCAGTCTTTTGGTATGTTCCTTTAGCGTGAGAGCTGTTGAGAAGTCAATAGCATATGCCTGGAAATAATTAGTCCAAACACCAGTGTGTTCACTCTGAGCAGAAACTCCATCCTAGCCCTGAGAAGCTGTTCCAGAGGAAACTTCAGTTGAAACCAACCACCATTAGTTTTCACAGGATCAGCATTTTGTAACAAAACCCTTTTTCACAGCTGTCAGTAGTGAGAATAAATGCAGAATGAGGTTTTAAGGTGGTTGGGGAAGAATGAGTAATAGGTTGACCCACAGCAAGTTAAGCTGTCCCAGCTCTAAAGAAAGAGAAATTCTGAAAACTTGACAAAGCCTTTAAAGTGTTTCAGACCTACTCCAACATTGGCACATTTACCCAGGGGTAAGCTCATCACTCTCTTTGATGTTTCCTTTCCAATTCACAGAAAGCTTTTTTACTCATGTTTTAAAGAAAGCAGCCTGTGCATTTGCATCATCTCCCCTGGTGCAGATTGCTCCAGGCCTCACCTCTTCACTTCTGTGTCCATAGCTTCCAATGCTATGATCATGGAAGCCATATTGCCCCCTAAGAAAGAAATGAAGGGCTAAATGTTGCAAGGTCTATGTGGCAAACCCTCTACAGCTTGTTGGATTTCCATGACTTGACTTCATTAGAACAGTTAGATTTCGTGTGGCAGGGAGGAAGGTCTGAGGATGCTCTAGCCCCTCTGTAGACAGTGCTGTTGCGGAGCAGGTGCAGCCTGCGCTCCCTGTCACAAGGGAAGAGGGGATGTGCTGCTGCATTCAGCCTCCAGTGTTATTCGTTGTGGCAGTAAGGATTGTTTTCACTGGTGGAATCTCCTGCATTTGCCTTGAGCCATTTATCTTCAATACAGTGCAGATAACCTTCTCAAACTATCGAAGGTAGGTGTAAATCTATGAGTGTTTTGGCATAAGAATGATTAAAAATCATTTAATTATGCTGTTTGAAACAGTCTCCATAGGACGAGCCTCCCTGCAATCAGCACAGTAGAAATACTTTCCTCTGAAATGAATATCCTTAAATGCAGGATATAAAAATCAGTGACAAGCAACTATTAATATGGAACCTATTATATAACTAAGCCTCTCAGTGCCTGCCCTGCTGCACCAGAGAAATGAGGCATTTCTTATGAGAAAAGATGAAGTTTATGAAACAGAGAGTTCTTGGTCTTGGGCTATATTGATCTTCAGTGGCATCAGATAGTTGTCTCCAGTGTTTCCAGTTTTCAGGCTGCAGCCTGTGAGTATGTCAGAAGTTGCTATTTGGTTACAATCAATTCACTGCTTCTAAGTTTTTTCCCAGGACCAAGTATTTAATCTGTAATCTGAAGTAAGAGTCTCATTTTGATGGTTAAATAGAATCCCGTGTGATGGGGCTAGAGTACTAATAGACATGTCTATCCATATTCACATCAGTTCACAAAATAAATATTGTTTGAGGATGCCAGTTCTTTTGTAGATAATATTGGCCTTTCACTTTTACCTTTTTATTTCCATGTGTGCCTGAAATGAGCAATGACATACCAAAGGGCTGTTTCATTTCTTGTTAGTAGAAAGGCAACAAGTGAGCATAATTAAGAAGCCGTAACTTGGATAATCTTCCTTTCAAGTGGGAGCAGCTTACAACAGTGAACTTATTTTCCCAGTATGGACAGCAGGTGAGTGATAATCAAGCAATGAGTTAATTACAAAGACAGTTAAGCTATGTTTCCATGCAAAGCTTAGTCAGTCTAAGAGACCGTTGTCACCAAACCAGAGGTATTCCCTTCTGTGCATGTATTTTAGCTCCCTTTTGTAGTTCCACCTTTCCTTTTCACTGGCTCCAGCACTCATTAGAGCTTTCCTGGAGCTGATTCAATTCACAGAGTAGGAAAAAAAAATATTTTTTTTAATTTTTTTTTTCTACATTGACCTTTTGCAAGGTTAGTGAATTCAATTAGCTCACAGTGGAGTCCACAACTGGTGCAAAGCATGCAGCAGCAGCAGCAGCAGCAGCATGTCGTTAGGAGTGGGAAGGAAAAAGGAAGAAAGAAAGAGAATGGAGTGGGATCGCCATACATCGGCTGGGGTGAGCAGTGGGATGTACTCACCCTGCCCCAGGGAACCTTCTTCTTTAAGTCATGCTGAGGCCACATGAGGCATGCAAACTGGAAACTGAACAGGATTTCTTACCAAAACTTCTATTTCACTAACCAAAAAAAGGAAGAAAAGGCTAGGCTAGGTGGGAGGGTAAAATGCAAATATAAAAGGACCGTCTTTGGGGTTTGGAGGGGGGGGTTGCATATGAGGACTGGTAAAAATTACAGACCAAAAAGAATTTTAGAAGCTGCCACAAAATATTGTTATGTTTTCTGTACTTTCCTATTATGTTTGATATTCTGTGAAACTACACAGATTCTTCAGGCATTTTCAGAGACACCTGCTAAAGCTAGCCATTATGGTAACTTTTGACTGTTACGTTAAATCATGGGTTTATTTGAGAAGTAATATGTCACCCTAATAATGATCTCAGAAAGCAAAAAGCCAGTGGTTCAGCCTCCTCCTTTCAGCAATTCTACACAAGTGGACAAAATTAAGACAGGATAATTTTGGTCCATCAATTCAAAATGTGCTGAATTATAAAAAGTATGTGATCCAATGTGCCAGATCAGTGTAGAATGCACTGTCATATGATGTCACCAAATATAACTCGGCACAGCTGGGTTTCATCTCAGTTTGTGCCCTGAGAAATTCAATTTCCCAGTAGTTAATAAACAGATAACTGCCATATTTGGAACATTTTGAAGAACTTTAGATATTTTACCTTATGTTCTCCTACCAGAAAAGAAATCACATTGGTGAGACAACAGAATTTTTGTTTATCTTAAAAGACCTTGTCTAGAATAAGAAACACAAATGAACGTATGTTTTAGTTGTAGTAGTTTTATATTTAAATGTTGTACAAATATATATTTGTTTTGTGGAAATGTAGCTCCTGTGTCTTAGAACATATTGAAAAAAACCATTGTTATTCCAACACAAGGTAACCTCATTTACTGCTTTATTTGCAATATCAGACCTAAATTAGACTGTTTTCTGTGCTTTAATTTTGCTCAGTCTGTGAAGTAGCTGACTAATAGTTTGCTGGCACTGAATTTCCATATAAGTATGAAAAACATAGAAGTGTGCTCAAGCACCTTTTGTAGAGCATACGCTGTTTTATTTATTCTTTTCCTTTGCCAGGAGCTTACCCCATTCACACCACTATATGAATGTACGTACCAGTTAATGGAAACATGTTTGCCTTTAATGTAAAAGAGCTCTTCCTTCCTATTCAATTTGCTAGTGAAACTCTAGGGAGTAGGGCAGAGCGGAGTTTCTTACTTCTGCTTGTCCTGCCAGGAAAACAGTATGAGTTGCTGTTGAAGTACCTGTAAGTACCAGTACTCAAGCCTATTCCAAACACTGGACCATCCCCTGGTGAATCCTGAGAAAATATTACCATCTCCTATATGTCCGGGTCTCATAAGAGCAAACCTCTTCACAAAGCCTGTGAGCCACGGGTTGAACCCAGCTTACTAGGAAACTACTGAACTATCTCATGCCTTGGGAACTTAGGTAATGATGACAATAGGCCTAAGGTAGCTGAAGTGGGTCCTGGACCAAATAGTGCTAGGTTTGGGAGAAAGTGATAAGGTAGAGAAAAGAAAAGAGCCAGGGAGCACTCTTTTGACCTCCCTGCCTTCCCTCATACACGAGTACTGATGCAACTTTGGAAGATGAAGAAATGGGGAACACTGTCCTGCTTACTCCTACCTTTTTCTTTAATCTAACTCACCAAAAAAATGTTGAAAAGCTTATTTCCAAGAGTTTTGAATCAAAGACATCAAGATGTATTAATTCAAATTAATTAAAGGTCTGAATCTGAAGTATTTAAAGAACATTAAACAGTCATGTGGGCAGCCTTAGAAATATAGTGGAAGTATTTCACTTAGTTCACTTTAAAAGGTGCTCACATGAGGATTCATTGCACTTTAACTAATACACGTTAAATTCAGATCTCAAATTAATTTGACTACCAGGTAGACAAGCCATTAATTGTCCATAAAAACCTTTAAACCGATGTCTTTTTTCTGAAATGGTTGTGATGTTACACAAAAGGTGACAATGGGCCTCAGAAGCATGGATGGCACTGTCTAAGGAATTTTCTATTACACAGAAGTGAGAGGGTTGCCCACGACATATTCAGGATTGATTGGGTCAGTGCAATGCGTCTTGATACCTAGGCATCCACAAATACCTGCTGCTATGAGCAGGTAGTGATCCCTCATCACTACACGTTCATACTCTTGTATGAAAGGTGTATGGTTATGTCCTGCTATCCTCGGTACTGTCATGTTGTTCCTGAAGAGCTTTCTGTCTGGAACCCCCTCAGTGCTGCTTCACACCTCCACTGCCCCTGGATCACCACAAATCCTCCTGCAGTCTTTAGCCCTGTAATGTTCATAGCTACTTCAATCTTCCTTTTGCAACCTCTGATCCACCAGTGGTGCCCCAGTGTTTGCTGCTGCTCAGAGCCATCCCTACGTCCTCAGGCCTTCAAACGCTTACTTGACAGATGAGTATTTAATGTACTATATAAAGTGTTGAAATAAATGGCAAATGACAGATAAAATGTTGAAAATAACATGCTACTTCAACACTTTATGCTTCATCAGCTTTTTATTTCAACACTTTACACTCAAAGTGTGAAAATGATAGGGTTTATCAAGGGCATTTTCTTTAAGTAATGTTAGCATGCAGGGTTGTGATATAAAACATCCACATTACTTGTAGTTACAATGTGCTGAATTTTCAATGCACAATTTGAAGAATTTGCCAGACCCTGTTTACTTGCATGGTCTTTTTTTACCAAGGATGCATTGTGAACATTTGTAGAGTGAGCCAGCAACCAGAGGTCCTTCCTTCTCTTAAACAGCAATACTAACTGACTTCAGCAGACTTGGTGACTGCTAAATATGAGACTGTTTTATGTAGTGAAAGGCTGGAAGAGGAACTAGAGCCAGTGATTTAAAGTATAAGAGCTGAATAAGGTACTTTCAGCAAACTAGTCAATGCCAAAGGGGTTTTTTTGTGATTGTTAATTGATAGAATTAGTATTGCAATAGTACCAGACAAGGATCTGGGCTGCCATCCCAGGCATCAAGAGTGAGAAAGATTCAAACACTTAGCCAACTAAAATGCAATAGAAAGATGCAAGTTTTAATATTTTACTTAACCAGTTTGTCATTTATTTCTATTTGTTTATAAATATCAGAATAACATGGTCCGTGAACAATGCACAAACTGTGTTTGCTATTTTATATGCTAATCACTATTAGTCCTGTGTACAGAGCCATCTGAATCAGCTGTTATTATTGTAATGCCCCCAAGTGCATGAGTATAATTCCTACCTGGCAGTGCATTAGAAGAAGATGTAATAATCTCTGACAGGAATCAGTACTGTTACTGAAGATCAGAAATTTTAGGTAAAAGCGAATTGTTCCTCCCAACACAATTACACCCGTCCCTCTCTTTCGGTGCCTAATAAGGAAAAACTTTGATCACACCTTTGCAATGGCGCAGGAAGACAGAGGATGTGGTAAAGGTGGCCTGAGGAAATAAAGAACTTGAAAGCATTGTGAGTTTACTCAGGGACAGTCTTCATTTTCCTAAGAAAACAAATAAATGAAAATTAATTTGTCTAAAGGTTGGTGTTTGATTTAAGGTTTACATTTATTTGACCGTAATGCTAGTAATTTGTTTTGCATAGCTGAACTCATTTGTGAGCTTTTCAAATATTTAATCTGTCTATTTGCACCAATGTGCTTTCTTTTAGAAGCAAAATCCTTTTTTTACACTGCTGTGTTCCTTAGTATTGAACAACAGTGGCATATTCCAGGGATCATATTTTCAGGGTGCATTATCAAAGGCATTGTTAACAATTTTGTGCAACTCAACCATCTTCCTACAAGTTATTGATATAAACACATAACACAAATGAGCTTATCTGCATGGGGTCATTCAAGTTCCCACAGTGCTGTGTAGACACCACGTTCTACTGAGTTCTGTATAACATCTGTCAGCAGAAACAAAGCTTTACAAATTGCTGTGAGCAGTGGGAGCTCAGATATATATCCATGGGGAAAAAAGGAAAGGAGATTGGAATATTGGTTTTTTTCAGAATATGTCAAGTTTGTAGGCTTTAGAGTAAAACAGATTACAGGATGTAGAGAAAGTAGGATGTTATAGAAGAACTACACATTGCAAATAGGACCAGGACAGTTGAAACTGTCCTGGGAATGGGATGAAAAGTCCCTGTGAGGTTGATTTTTAGCTGGCCTCCAAGAAGACTTTCCATATACAGTTGTTTATCAGGTATACACTACTGAAACAAAACACTTTGAACCTTAATGTGCTTTCAAGGTTTTTGGAGAGACGGAATTTGAAACAAAAAAAAAAATCAATCAATGTAATATATATTTGCAAATAATTTTGGCCAAAAACAATCTGATTTTTTGAACATAGTATCTGAGCACAGAATTTCACCCTATTTTGTAAACAGGTACTTTAGTACACTGCAGCAAAGGTAAATATATATTTTTAAGACCTAAGGTATTCTGTAACTTGTAAGTGTGGAACCATATGGGTAATCACTTCATACTACAGCTTGTGATATGCTTTTTCCCCTTAAAAGTTAAAAAATGCAAACTTTTTCCTGCAAAGGCTTTAATTTGGGATTCTGCATTTCTTCTGCAATCACCTTAAGCAGAGCAAGGAACTGCAGTCTCTAGATTGCTTTTAATTGCTTATCAGCTATTATAGAAGAAAGATATGCAATAACTCTGACTTTGGTCTTGGCAGGGGAAGAAAGAAATGACTATCAGTTTAAAAAAAAGTTTATGTAATATATATTGTACTGGACCTGGCTAAGATAGAGTTAATTTTCTTCATAGCAGCTCATATGGGGCTGTGTTTTAGATTTTTGACCAAAACCATACTGGTAACACACTAATGTTCTAGCTTTTGCTGATCACTGCTTGCACAGTGTCAAGCCCTTCTCTGTTTCTTATTCTGCTCCCCCAAGTGCATAGGCTGGGAGGCTGTGCAGCAGGTTGGGAGGGGATACAACTGGGCGGATGACACGAACTAATCGAAGAGATATTGCATACCATATAACATCATGCTCAGCAATGAAGGGGAAAATAAGGGGGTTTAGGAGGGTTAGCTCAGGAACTGGCTGGGCATCAGTCTACTCATGGGAGGTGGTGAATGGTTGACTTTTCATCACTTGTTTTGTTTTGTTTTCTTCTCTCTTCTTCCACTTATCCTTCACTTATTATTGTTGTTGTTGTTGTTGTTGCTGTTGTTGTTGTTGTTGTTGCTGTTGTTGTTGTTGTTGCTGTTGTTATTATTATTATTTGCTGCTGCTGTTGTTGTTGTTGTTATCTTGACCCCCAAGTTTTCTTGCTTTTAATTTCCCTTTCCTCTTCCCCCACTAGAGGTGTGGGGGGAAGTGTGCAAGCAGCTGTGTGGTGTTTAGCTGCCAACTGGGGTTAACCTACCACATATATACACACATAAATCTACAAATTTTTCATTAAAGTTCAGCGTATTTTCTCCAGAGTCCTGAATAATAGCAGATACCCTCAGAATTCAGTTTCATACTACAGCCCCCAGCCCCTCCGAATCATCAAAAGAAATATTTTTGAGTCTGTGCAGCAGATTAGTAAAATGATCCATGTTAAAAAATGTCTTTTCCTCTACCTTTTCCCCCAAAAAATTTGGCATTGGCACAAAAGGAGGGGTCAATAACTGCAAGACAGTAACAGTGGTCTAGAATAAGGTGAAGTGGGTATTTTTTAAGCCACTTTCATTGCAAAGGACAAAACTTTTAAGCATCCCCTAAAAGCCCTTTATGATTTCTTTCCTGTGCAGCAGTACATAAGCATTTGAAATGGATCAACCCCTCACGGTGTCGAGCTCTCTACAAATACATGTCCCCCAAATTATTTTAGCCTGATCAGACATTTCAGTCTAAAACTTGGAGGGGAAAGCAAAGAACAGTGACGTGACTTAGGTCATAGGGGTAAGTGACTAATAGAGCTGGGATAGAAGTTCAATTAGCCTTGTGACATCTTGTCCATTCAACTACTATGAACTACTAGGACACCTTCCCTTTCTCTAACTTCCAGAGCACATTTTTACTGGTATTCAGCATCCCAAAAGACTGAAAGTCAAGTAACCTCTTCAGGTCAGGAAGCGGGGTATGAAAGACAGAGCATTATGTTCTTGTCAGAAATCTCAAACCCATACTCCTGTGGTTTAGGGTTTGGTTTTTTTAATTACTATTGCATATCTCTGTTATATCAGAAATCTTTGAAAGAAAGCAAGTAAAATTATGTTTTCTTCATCATTATTTTATGAGATTGTTTTGCATGAAGGGTTATTTAACCTTTTGAGTAAATCAGTAAAGAAAAGCAGGATTTAAAACATTTTAAAATATATTTTTAAGTGTACTGATGGTTATTATGTAAAAAGTTTGCAATTAAGGATTCTGTGAAGAGAATGTTTAAGAGAAACCTGCTGTTAACAACATAAACTATGTAGTTTATTCATTGCCCATCTAAGGCAAAAAGGTGCCAGACTGCTGTTGGAAACAGTGATGACTGGTTTGGAAAACTAAAAAATGCTTCTCTTTGGAAAGATTCTAGTCTTTGTAAATTTGTGCAGTGACAAAAGAATATAAAAAGTTTGCAATGAATACATGTCATCAACAAAAAGAATTTAGGAACATTGAATTAAAGCTCAGGCTTCTCTTACTCTTGAGCTCCATATTTGGCAGACCATTTTTCTTTGTCAGAAAAATGTGTAGTGACAGGGGATGAAAGTCACATGTACAAGAAATGCCAAAAACTTTGCATCCAGAATACTTTCTCTGTTGTCTTGTAATTTGACTTTTATCCTCTCTGTTTAGAAATGCTTCATGGGGCAGAACTAGAAAAATGGAATTTAAGCAACCGAACAGAAAAAATGCTGGGCAATCAGAGCAGACATATAGTGAAGCCATACATCACATTTAAATTATTCTGAATAAACCATCTGTAAAAATACACCTGTTTATTCACAGATAATCTACAAAAAAAGGAATACAAACATGTAAAAAATTTCCGGAGGTCGCTTGACCAAGTTAAGTTTTGGTACAAAGCAACCAGTATGTTTAAAACAAGTTTACACATTGAATAATAGGGCCTTAAATGGTTGTTCTGCAATACTGTAGTTAAGGGAGTATGTCATTCAAAGAGTTATACACATGCAGAGTTGAAATAAAAAGAATTGGTTGTAAGGGACTTAATTGCCCTTGATCTTCGCACTTGTTCCCCGTTGATGTCCTTGAGACCTGCACAAGTGTATCAAGGTGTCTATAGACTCTACTTAGCTGGCTGGCAAAGTTCTCCATACGTAGCGGATTTGAGTTTAACTTGGTTATGCTGTAGGGTATTACACATTTTCCAGAATTTATGTAGCAAGTTTCAAAGTAATATTTTGTAATTTTAAATAATATATGAGTTTGAAAGGGGGAAAAGTGTTCATTTCCAGTCCTGCAAGTGTGTTTCTTTCTGATAAGTGAGTGAGAAGACTGAAATACCATTAGATGCTGCCAGTACAAAATGGCATACCTCCATGCACAGTCTTTGACAGAAAGAACGTGGGTTTTTTTATTTGCACTGATAAATTTGTAATGGCAGCTATGTGTTCTGAATCTTCTATTTCTCCCCTATTTCTTACGCAGGATGGTTTATATTATTGAACTCTAGGTAGCTGAAGCAATACTTATGCTGATAATATATATCCCTTCACATAGGGTAACAGGATTCTGTGGATCATTTCTGAACAGTGATGGGGCAGATTAAGAAAAAAAAAGCATAAAGCAATGCTTAAATAAGGACTTTGTCAACCTCTGGCTATTTTAAATTTTGGGCTTTTATCATAGGAATGATTTGAGATGTCTTGGGTTGTTCTTATGCTCACATTAATCAGAAAAGTCTCAGTTACATGGTAAATAGGACCAAAAAGAATGAAGAGATGATCAGATAAATGCTCAGGTACCAGTCTTCTAGCAGCAAAAGTGCAAGACAGCAGAAGGGCCAAAGACAACTCTGTCTGAGGAGGGAGAGAAGTGAAGCCATTCCCTTCAGAGCGTAAAGTACTGCAACTCAGGAGGGTGGGGAGAAAAGTAATTACAGATGCTGATACACCTGAGGGATTAACACTGTTGCAGGACATCTATTAGATTACCTGCTATGACATACACTGACAGAAGGAAGGCGAGCAGGAGCATTGCTGCACGTGAGCCACCCTGCCCTAATGTCCACCATGCCCTTGAGGCCCAGCTACGTGGGTCTCCCTTACAGCATCCATAAAATACACGTTCTGGAAAGAAATTAGTAAAGGGTCCAGCATTTTTTTTTCCTACTTCTACACGTGAATCTTTTTCAGAAAAGAGAACAAAGCAAAATGTTTGCACAAGTGTAAAGAGGCCTAAATTGTTGTGTAGACAGTCAGTGCCATATGAACAGAAGTGCAGGGCTGGTGAAAATGAGGACCATTTTCTTTTTACTTCATACCTACAGTAAATTGATCATCTTCCAAGCTCAGCCCCAGGGAGCGGAGCAGCATTTGTCTGCATTGTGAAACCAGAAAACATCAGAACTAAGGTAAAGAATCCTGCAAGCAATGCATGATATCCTAATCTATCTGGTACACAGCAAGAGCCATTCAAATCCATTTATATGAGCGAGATTCACTAGGAGAGGTTCTGTGTTTTCACTGTTTAAAGCTCACTGCGGGGGGGGGAAGGGGGGTGAAGGCCAACCCCCCCGCCCCTAATTCCACTCTACTAGCAGCATAAAAAAAAGGTAATGAAGTTATGTAGTAAGTGCCTACAGTTAATTCAAACACAGTAGATGTCTAGTAGGGTACATCTGAAGAAGACAAAATATCCCAGAGGATACTATTCCCCTCCAGTCCTGTCCGGAAGTTAAATCATTTGTTCAGAGAATGAGGTTGTGCATTGTTTTTGTCCATTTCTCATCTTTTCATCACAGAATATCTTTTCAGACAAGAGAGGCTGTATGGGTCATTCCTGCGCAGGCCACCTTCCTTTATTAATCCCTGAATTAATATCAGGCCATACAGCTAACAGACAGTTGACAACTAAGCAGACTTTGGTGCATTTCCATGATTTATTTTAGCATTTTTGTGAACAGTTACGTCTTCTGCAGTGTTACTGCCATTATTTCTTTCAATATATCCAATGGCTTTCCTTGGCTTCATATACCATTTTCATTTCACCTTCTTCATGTAAAATCTTTTCACCTAACTCCCAACATCTTTCAAATTGCTCTCATGCCAAATGCCTCAGTTGTTTCTCTCATTTAAAGTAACTGCTTCCAGCCCATAGAGTAATACTGTCTGCTAGTGCACAGATTTGATATGTTTGCACTTTGAGAAGTAAGGTTTTTATCAGTTTATAATTTCATTAGTTCCTGTGAAGCACTTCTCCTTTTGTTCTCATCCTGAAGGAAACCTCAGCGGTGGTAAAGTTTCCTCTGCGCACATAGGAGTCTTGCATATTCTTTGACTTCACAGATGCCACATTTCACTTGCCCTTTCTGTTGCTTCTTTTTCATGTTGCAGCCACTTCATCTTCTTGGCATTCATTATGAGTCAAAGTTGACCAAACCAATCTTCCAAGGTTAATTATTGATTTGATTCATCAATAATTCAAGCATTTTTTTTTCAGCTGTGTGATGTCATCTGTGTTAGTTAAGGGCCTTAACTTTAGATCATCTCAAGTCATGCCCTCTACCTCATTTATCATTCTCACTGTCTAGTTTAAGGATATGATGAAAAGCTATAGTGATTCTATGCTTCCCTATATTATACCAAGTTTTGACTTGTTTAATTGTTCATTAATTTTTTTGCAACACTGTAGGAGTCTTCAAAGACAGACTTCATAATTGCAATTATCTTACCTGAATGCCATGTGATTTTGCAGCTTTCCACAATGCTTCCAACCAAGCTAAAACAAAAGTCAATGAAAATGACAAACGCCATTATCAGCCTTCTCACTTTCTTCATCAGCCAGCAGAGCATGCATACCTAGTCAGTGCAGCTTCAGTCTAGTTTGAAGTTGCCCTGTCATCCACTTTTACGCTTTAAAATGGCTTCTATCTGCAAATTATTGCTCTCACCATGATTTTCCTGATTTGTATCTCAGCAGAATCTTTTTACCAAGTCAGTTCAACTATTAATTGTAGCCAGTTCTTTCATATTTCTTCTTCCCCCCCTACATACTTCCATCAAAACTGACTGTAGAGTCAAAATGTTCTTTAACATCAGATTTTTCTTTAGCCACTGTGTTTCTTCTCAGCTTAACTATTTTGTACATTCTTTCCATTTTTGTATTCCTGATCCATTTAAGGCATTGAGTGTTTTCTTTCCGAAACTTTTACCAGTCTCGTTTTAGCAATGTCTTCATTCCTTACAATGATGTCTTCATACTTGCAGCTTTCCCTAGATCTCTGATTTCTTTTTGTTTCTTAATCTGTGTAAAGCTTATCCAACTATTTCTGTGTTTATGTCTTCCAATAATTTTCTTTCTTGCATTCAGTTTTGCTTCCCTGAATATTTCCTGTCCAATCTGTAATGAGATTTCTTCATCAACATGAATTAATGGACTGAAAAACTGCCTAAATGTCACCTTGAATGCCTTCCTCATAGAACTTTCCTTTTATCAAAATTAAATTTGGCTTCAACTACAACCATTTTTGAGTCTCAGAGTTTATTTTTTTTACTTAATCCTCTTTGCCACAGGCCTTTCATGAACACTGGCATTTTCTACTCTCCTGTTTTTAAGAGCCAATGCCTTTACTAATAATAAAGTGCTCTCTCTTCCTTTTAGTCTGGGTAAGTGGTGAATTCCATAAAACCTTTTGATATCTTTATGAGAAATCCACCTGCAGCCTATAATCAAGCCGTGCATCTCAAGGCAGCTCTGAACTTTGCCTTGGTCAAGATGAGAAAAAGAAATGACTGAGGGGATGCAGTAATGTTACAAAGTTTTACACTGGTTTTAGTATTTTTGTCAAGCAGCTGAATAACAACATTTTTTCCAAAAAAACAATGGTCCCTTTTGAGAATTATCAACTACCTGCACTGACATGTGTTCTCCTCTTCTGTTAAAACACGGTCCTAACAATCCATAAGGGACCATTGAAATAATAACAAGTTACCAATTTGTGAGAATTGCTTCTGTAATATGATGATTTCATCATTAAAATAATTATGTTTTTAAAACTATTAGCCCTCACAGTCACCATTTAAAAGTAAACTGTGTCTATTATTCTCAAATTTCTGATCAGTTTTGTTTCATGTAATAGGTGGGTTGCCATCAGATGTTTGGCAGACTACAATGCAAACCAAGTTTTTTAGTCTATGGAAATATCTACTAACCATACACATTTCCCAACTTCAAAATGCATGCTTGGAAATTACAGTTGATTAGACTCTTTGTTGTGAATTGCAGAACAAAAGCTGAAAATCCTGTTCTGCTTTTCGTTTATTATATCAAACAATGATGCAATTCCATCATTGTGTAGCATAAAAGGTGCGTTCATGTTTGAAGAACACGGTGTCCATAAGGTTTAATCTGCAGTCTTATGTTCAGAGAGGTTTGTAAATCGATTCTTCACTAGATGCTGTAACTCTTGTGGATTGAAGATAAATTGCTGAATTCTAAGAGAATACAACACAAAGAAAACCATTAGCCCTGACAATTCATAAACAAAGTAAAGAACATTATTCACTCTTTGTTCTTGTAAAACAGTATCCAGGTTTCAAACACTAAAAAGGATGCTCACATAAATCATTGCAATTATTTAGTCAAAATGATTTTGTTTATGAACAAATGTACCAAGAGAAAAAAGGTTGTTTTCTTTATAAGAAGTATAGAGAAGGAGGAGAGGCAGGAGAAACCTTCGTCGTAATCCCAATAGCTATGTTAATAGCTATAGCTTTGTTTTCAGCCTTTTTTCTTTCATTATCTCAATCTTGCTGACCTATTTCTTCCCTGAAAAAAGGGAGTGTCTGAAGCACATTGAATGCTTGTAGGTCAGAGGTTCTCAGCATCTGTGCACCATGGTGACAGTCTCAGGAGACTTTCAACCAGTAAGAGTTTTCACAAATCTCTCGTGAAAACCTCCAGGTTACTGGAGGCTAGGAGGGTTTGGGCTTGGTTCGGGGGTGGGGGTTGGGGGTCACTATCTGCATTTGTCTTCAGCCTTGGTGAATTTGCAATTCCCTGGATCACTTTGCTGCCTAGCCCCAGAAATTAAAATATATTTTACTTTTCGTTCTGTGACATTAAAAATGCATTGCAATGAATAATATAGTAGGGCTGTGTATAAAACTAAAGCTTCTGCATCCCTTTTAAATGTTTGTTCTTTAGCAGAGATTCTCTGAGGGAAACTTATTGAAAGGATGAACAGTAATTTAATTTTTTATCATAAGCATTAGTGGCAAATAAAGGACAAAAGTATTTTGCAAGGCTGAAGAAAGGGAAGAGATATTTATCATAGGAAAATACTGCATCCAGGCTGAGGCTCTGGCAGTGCACATTCTTCTTCTGTTCAAAGAGAGGCAATAAGGAGATTAATATTCAGGGTCTGGAAACATTTCCTACTTATGTCGTAAGCAGCAAATACTAAAGTAACTTACCATGAAAGTGTGCTTGAAAAAGTGCACAGTAAATAGATGAAAGCTTTTGTGAGAAAAGAGGTTACTGAGAAATCATTTTTCTATTCTGAAAAGAAATTCAGTATTTACTGTTTTTTCCCAAGAACATTCAAGAGGAATGTTAAAAGTAATAACAGGTCAAATCATCAGCACATGCATATCAGTATTTCTGATACAGGGAAGACCTGTACTTTATGGAAGACATCCTATGAAAACTTCCAGGAATTTGCCAAATGTTCACAGATTTGAAATATCATGCCACATCACTGCAATTTCATGGGGAAAAATTAAGTGCTTCTGTAAGCAGAAGTAATTATTGAAGTTAATGGAAGTTTAGCCATGTGTAGAACTCCAGTTCAGGGACCATTGTGATGTTCTTACTCACTCATGCACACCTTTTTCTGATATCAATGTAAACTTGTACATAATAAGGAATGGGTCTTTGTACACTGCCAAATAACAGGAAAGAGAGATAACAGCAGTAATGTTCTCCCCCCTTCCCAGAAGAAATTGTCAGTCAATATAGTGGGAGTCTAAAAAATACAGCATCAAACTTATTCAGTATTTCATTTTCTTTGCAGGTATCTCGTGAATTGCCATCCTTTATAAAAGCCAACAGACAGTTTAGTTTCAGTAGGTCAAATGGATTTATTGCGTCACATGCTGCTACTCCATTTCTGCATCACAAGTGCTATCCCAGTTTGTATTTTTTTGCATAAAAGACGGATAAGGTTTTTCTTCAGGACGATCTCAGACCAAGCCCAAAGATGCTTTGATATTTTGCTGAGCTATCCAGAATTAAGCAAGAATACCCACCAATATATTGTAGTACAGTAAATCGTGAATAAAATACTGCAGTTTCTGGAGTACCTGCTTAAAAAAGCCCACCTGTAATAATGAATCACTAGTGACCGTTGTGTATTGTATCAGTTTCTCCCAGTTTTAGTAGCTGCCCATCTCTTTCTCTCTCTCTCTTTCTCTCACATAACACACAGAGACATAAATGAGAGAAAAATATTTTTCCTGTTACAAATTCTAATAATTCTTATGCCTGACACTCTACCCCAAAAACAGGACTACTCTCTAGCAATTTGCCAAAACTTGATAATGCTAAAATAAATTAATGCCTTGCACATACTATCCTGAGAAGGAGAAGGGAACTGAGTCCCAGAAGAAATCCTTCATGTAGAGGCCTTGACACAGGAATACTAGCTATGAACGAGAATATCCCATATGATGATAATTTCTATGTGAACTGCTTCCAATACCCAGGTTCATTTATTTTGAAAGTGGCATTTTCAAGCTGAATGCACTGTTACAAAGTGTTACTTTTTTTTATTTTTGTCGTTGGTATTATTCTAAGTACAATTATCTCATTGGTTGGGGAGCAATGGTGTAATTAAAATTGTATAATATTCAAAGACAGAAAGTATCAATATTTAATGGATGCATTTTGTCACCCTTCTCAGCAAATCAGATACAATAGCAATGGAGTATAAAACAACAATGGTCCCACCAAGCTTGCCTATCCTACAATCCAGCTCCATAAACAAAAGACAAAACCCGGCATTCTGTACTTCAGTTTACCGGCTCTGCACCAGTTGCAGGTTAATAACAGCATGACAAAGACAATCATGGAAAATGCTTTACCATCAAGGCCTTCTAGTCCACTCCACAATATGGGGATATCTCTCAGCCACATCCAAAGGAACCGGAGATTTGTAGGACAGACCTTACCAATTACTCATAACTAGGAGTGAATGCAGACTTCAGAACACCAATACTTTCTACATAGCACGTGGCAGTTATATTACTGGAATTTTTTTTCAGCTTCCTGGTATTTTGAAGATCCTCAGCTTGTAATTTAGATTATTAACACCTTGTTTTGAGAGAGCAAAGGGAAGGCAAGAGTTCACTACTGCTCTTTCTCAGAAGAAGGGCTTTGTCTAAAAACACATTCTTGTCTAATGCAATCTAATCTAACCTAACCACTGAGTCAAAGCCTAACACAGAAAGAAGATCTTGATCCTGAAACTATTTGTATGGTTGCGTTTGTCCTCTGTGTGCATGTATGTGTTTATTTTGTTTATGTATGTATACATTCAGCCATGAGTTGTGTGAGCAGAAGCCAAAAAAAGTCAAAATTACAGTGTGTATTCTAATGATTATGTTTGATACGATGAGACTAAGCAGCACAGCATAAGTAGGAAATCTCATGGAAAACTCATTTTTATGCCATAGAACTGAAAAAGTCTTCTGGCAATAAGAAGCCCAAGAAATGAAATGGTTTTACAGTTTTTTGGTTTTTGTTAAGAAGAAAAATGAAATCAGTTCGGGAAGAAAAAATACAGGTCACAGGAAGAGCAGGTGAGGAGCAAAGAGACAGAAGAAGCAGTTGCATAGATAAATGTAAGGTAAGCCTATTTTGTGAAAGCACTTGAAAGCACTTTTGAAAAGTAACAATGGTCTCCAAGGATTCCTGATGGAGCAGTCTCACATTCTGTAATTTGCACTGAAGGCTCTCAGATACAAGCAGCATCTTGAAATGTCACCTTTTTTCATCTCTAATCTCTCCAGTGGATGTCCAGCTAAGCACCTGGCGACCTCATGGCAACTAAGCTGTTAATCTTTTTGCACCTGGACGAGCAAACCTCATCACCTGGTCTTGAACGGAATTTTATTCATGGGCATCCACTACTATGGATGGAGTCAGGACTTTTCTACAATTACCACCCAAAATGTAAAACCCAAGTGTTAATATTCTGTAACAAAGGCATGCAACAGAGGAAGTAAGTACCTCCAGCATGGTGAGTAGCACAGGCAGGTAGTGTTGTTTTACAGGTTCAGAACTTGTAAATGATCTCACCTCTAACACTGTGACATTGGGTAAGCAGCCTGACTTGCCTGCATTTCTGTTTCTTCTTCTCTGAATAAGGAATAAACACACTTTGGTGCCAAAGAGAGATTTTAAGGTGTGTAATCAATGTATACACACAGTTTTGAGGATATGACTGTTTTGCAGGTACTAATTTTGATATTTTGATATTCCAAGGTGTCATTTTATTTTTCTCCTTTGGTATTCTGGTGGCTACTTTGTACATGTGGAATCCTGAACAGTTCACAGAGCCAAAATAGACTAGGACTCTTTTGGAAATAACTCAACTGCGAGGGCAATATGGAAAAAGGCTACAGAGTTGTGAAAAATGATGTGTGGAAGAGATAGGTAATGAATGATTGATTATTCATTATGCCTCATATAACCACTAGAGAAACATCCCTCCCCACCCTGCCCCAAGAGTCCTTTCACCAGGAAGTGAATGTAAAAGGAAGAATGAGGCATCATCCCATTAAATGGTGGAATACAATCAATTACTGTAACATGCTGTGGAAGTCAAAAGTAGAAAGGAATTAGGAAAGGAATTGCATTCAAGAGAGACAGGAACTATAAATGCTCAGGCGTAGCGTAAACTGCTGACTGCCTCAAAATGAGATTATGTTCTCAGGAGAAAGCTTGCCTTATACTTACGTTCTTTCTTACACTTTTTTTGCTATGGCCCTGCCAGGTGGACACGAGATCCTTCGCAAGGTGACCTTTGGTGCTGATCTAGTTGAGCCACTCTTATATTCTCACACTGCAGGGTTAAATCCCACTGGAAATGAGAACCACAGCATTTTCCCTGTTTCCTCTTTATAGTGGAAGGAAGAAAAAACGATGGGAAGAAAGGGCCTGACTGCTTGTGATTGCGGTCCTCAAGCCAGCTCAGTCATGCTGCTGGGAAAGTGAGAATGGGATGTGAGATGGATGAGGGGCTGGAGGAGCGGAGGAGGACTGCAGAGCCATCCCTACAGATTCCGCGTGCATGACGTGGAAGTAAGCAGTCACTACACAACTGGACCCACCATCCAGGTAACCTGTCACGGGAGACTCCAACTTACAGTCTAGCCCTTTAATAATGTCCTAATACCCTGTGGACAAAACTTAGTGCTCCTTGAGTTCATTTAGTCGCATGGAAAAGCAAGACTGTAGTCTCTGGTGGATATAATAGTCTCAGAGTAGTTAACTAAAAGTGAAGTTAGCTTTAGTGAACACGAGAAAAAAATACCACTGCAGTGGGAATCCTGACTGAGGCTATCACTAGAAATGTCCATGCTGCCAACAAGCAGTCTTCTAGCTCTGATCACAGGAGTTATTTTTCCACATAATAAGAACAGCATGAGGAAGGAAAATCATAATGCAGGTTCTTGTTCTCTTCATCTTTTTTGACCACAGGCCTGATGTCTGCAGTGTCTCACAAGCACTAAAGGTACTAAACATTTTTAATAGAACTCTGCACTTTATTGCAGAAGAAAGATTTTTCCCATATGAAGGCTCCGTTGAATGGAAATTTTTAAAAGTCTAGGAACACCTGGATAAAAAATATCTGAATTTTTTTCTTCCTTATTCTATAACAGCCTTTCTCTGACTTCCCCAAATGATATTTTGATACTTTTTTTTTTCCTTTTGGAACAGACCGTGTTATACTTTAATGCAGGTAACAAAACATTATGTATCGCATTATACCTCTTATTTTCTCTGGCTGTTTTCTCTGATTTACATAAAAAGGGGGAGAATAACACGGTTAAATTGTTCTGTAGGTCACTGTTAAGCAGTAAAGTAACTGAAGTCAAATACTAGAATAAGTTCCAGATGGCTGCTTCTTTTAAGTTCAATAAAGAATGACTGCAGTGATAGCAAATTGATCATCTCTTTGTTGGAAGAATACTGTGCTATATTGTCACTAATCAACAGCACCACCTTCTGCCCAAAGAGCAACATGACAGCTAGGAGAGATGCAACCTGCAAAGCTTATTTCAGTGACTTTATGCAAAACACAAATCTGTCTTTTCAGTAGCTGGCTGGCTGTGTAAGAAATTTCTTCATGCAAATATGCAAAGTGCATTCTGTAAATGTTGCAGTCTGATAATCAGGCCTGATGCTTACATGGAAAGAAAAAAATAGATGTGTGCTTTAGAGTTTTTTTAAAACAATTTCATTCTTATTTCCCCACCAGCATCACCATCACCTTGACCTTTCATGCATCACAACCTAATGCCAGTGGTCTAACAGATGATGCAAATGCTGTGGTTTATACATAAAATAAAATGTTGGGAAGACTGCATTATTTCATGTCATTGCCTAATTCAACAAATGTGCAGATGAGTTCATGCAGATTTGTATATCTCATCGTGGCAACAGATATTTTAAAAATATTTCAGTGTATAATCCAGTGGGTATTGATAACTCCTGAAGCTCACAAACTATCTAGCATGACAGCCAGAGTAGTCACTGTCATTACTGTCTGGTTCTGTTTAGGCAAAAAACATATGCTAAATTTATATTTTAAGTATTCTTTATAACTATTTCTGACATCAACTTTTCACGCTTTTCCTGGCAGCAAATTAATGGCGCAGAAATCTGATGTACCTAGGGAAACTGCTGAAACTTCTTTTAAATTGTTGTTATTATTATTATTATTATTATACATTTAGGCATCTCTGAAGTAAGGAAATAAGGGGCAAATAATACCACCCTTATGCCTATACCTATTGAATATATATATATAGTTGAATGTCTAACAAGGCTTCAATAATATGCCGCAGACAGGGAAAGATGAAAATAAAGAAATGATTTATTTCAAAATCTTTCTTAAATTGTGTGAAATTAGTCCAGCATGAGGATGACATATGTATGAGCCTGAAGGATCGTGACTGAACTTCAGTGCCAAAGTCTTGACATTTTCTGGAGCAGGAAAGTTCAAAGAACACCATAACCTGGTAACCACCAAGCAGACCCTTCCACTGGCAACGTTGTTTATACCTGCATATTGAACGTCAGTCATAAAACTGTTTCATATGCATTTCTCTGGTAGAGACATTAGTGTGCACTGCATGACTTACGTCTTTTGAAATCTGTCACACGCTGTGTTCAGCTCTCACCATAAAATTCTCTAGAATAAAGTGGATAACGCTACTGTTTCTTGGCTCTCCCCTTACATTAACTGAAGTATTTGTTAGTCTCATTGCCATTTTCTGTTTTCTGGCTTTCAAGAACAGCATTAATAGAAGTGGAGGTGTATTATCTTATCAGGACTTTATGTTTTCAATATCCAGGATGCTCTCACATTGTCTGCTTCCCACATAAAAGCTGACGTGGAAAAGAGAGACTTTTCTCCCCACAATCGATATCTGAACAAGTACTATCCAACACAAACATCTATAGTCTAGACATTAAAGCAAACCTTTCAGCAGCACATCCTGATTTCTGCTATGTAGCATGACCATGGTAGTTTATTAAAGCATCTCTTTCAGTCTCCAAGTTAATGCTTTGTAGCATGAACCCCAGACCTTGGAGGCTCTTTTCCCTGCAAGAAAAGGCTTATGATGAAGGATCAAGCAAGTAAGAGGTCTGAATTGGGACAGAAGAATGTAATTCAAAACTGCTAATTATCATCTAACAGGATCTGTAATCAGGCACTGCCATGGAGACCCCACAAGCCCACCAAAATGAGGGAGGAACAATAACCAGCCCTAGCAAGACAAGCAAAACAGAAAGACAACCTTACAACTTTTCTTACAAACTTTTGCCCTTAGGGAAAAGCAAAGTGTATGAGAGCCCAGTAACAAAAGTAAATGCCATCTTCCCCATACGAAACCAAGTAAGGGCTGGCTCGGCAACCCATCCTACCCACTAGCAAAGACTCTCCTTACAGGGGTCCAGAGCTTGTGCTTTATAGCTGAATTTGGCTCATTTAGCTATAACGTCTTCCGATGCCCCAGTACCTGCCCCCTTCAACCAAGCATACAAAGGAGAAAAGGGGCTTAATACTCAAACCTGCCACAACTTTCAGAGCCCTAGGAAGGGGGTGTGCAGGAAACCTGCTGACTTGCAGTCACTGTTTAAGAGAGCAAAATCTCTCCCAGTATGTTTTCAGGGATTTTCTGGTTGTTTGTAGCCTGTTTTCTTACACATACAAAGTGATACTATGCTTTCAAGCCATCCCAGGATTTTTTATACAACAAGGGGTAGCAGAATCTGGCCCTTCATCATGACATTTAATGTCATTTAAATACATGGCAAAGACATGCACATGAACTATTTAAGATTTTACTTTGCAAGGACAGAGGAACTGAAGATGGTGATTACAAATTACTCTGGGGCACATGTATAAACTCCAAGCAATCCATTGAAGGGAGATAACGCTAACATATAATGGGAGCAAGGAGATCAGTATTCCCTTTTCACTGTAATACTAGGAAACATCAATATGCATTGCTCTGCTAATACAATGCGTGTTGTTTAGCAAAGTCAGAACAAGGCAAAAAAAGAACAAGATTAGAAACCCACAAAAGCGTGTCCTGTACACTGATTGGCTGGAAAACGCTTTTGTGTTGCAGCCGAGCAGCTACAAACCAGAGACTTGTTTCGTTACTCCCAAACCAAAATGTCAAAATCAGAATTTCTCTCTATCGCCTTGGAGCTAGTTCTTACCACAAGTCGTGGCTTTGCTAGCATGTACAGTAGTCTTTGCTTCCTGGAATTTCACAGGCTGTTTTTCCTAGTAATAATTAAGGTCTAGGATGTTACAAATGCCTGCTAAAATTCTGCTATCTCCTAAGAAATCTTTTCTTCCTACCAGTCCTCTAATCACCCGAACAAAATAGTGCTGCACAAAATACTTGGAACCGGCTTCCAGCACGGTAAACATTGCCATCCTTGGGCTGGCATAGGCTTGTAGGAGCTTTGGCTGTGAAGCAGGTAACAGTTCTTCTGAGACCGCATCCACAATTTTGGCTTCTGTAACCTAGCACAGCTGTGCAAAAGGCTTCTGTTTGTGCAGAATTTCAACACTTTCAGAGGACAAATCCAAACTTTTTTTTCCTCTCTTGCAGGTCTTAACCAGGTATTACATCTGTTAATACCCTCTAATCCTGTTGTTAGTCTGCTAAGTGTCATATGCATTTTCGGTGTCCCCATATTGTTTTTCTGTTCACATATATTTACTGGCACTTTTAAATGCCCTTCTACTGCTATAATTTCCAGCCTCCTTGCTCTGAGTACCTGACGATAAATGCCCTATTCATTCACAGAACTGAAAAAGGTGTCAGTATAGCTCCGTGAAACATGTGGGAAAATAAGTTTTTACTTGTTTAAGTTTCGCAGTTAACAAGAGTCAAGTAGTGTGGAGTTAGGGGAAATTCACGTCTTGAAATGTAGATTGAGTCAGCAAAACCATTAAAATTTATTTTCCATTGGAGAATTGTGAGGTTAAGCCATTAACTTTGTGAATTTGCAGAGGTTTCCCAGAAGCTTACTCAAATCTAGTGTTTGTATCATGTTAAATCTATTCTACTTATTACCCTAATAGCATAAATGACCACTCATGCAATGGAGAGTGACAAGATATTCCTAACAATGCCTCTGAAAACTCAGGGTCACTTTGAAACTAGATAACCTAGAGACACAACTGTATTAAAGCAATACGAGTTTTGTGAAGCTTGTATTCTCTTAGGGGCTTTTCCAGTCATTTGGGTTTATGCATAAACAGACAGACTATCCATAACAAGCTTTCAGTGGTAAGCACAGGGAAGTCTTTAGGAGTTTGGCTTTTTTTTTGGGGGGGGGTGGTTTTTTGGTTTTGTTTTGTTTAACAAGGGCAATAATAATGAACATAAGAGGCAGCCCAAAGGACAGTGATAATGAGTACAGAAACTCTAGATTTCTTATAGTTATTTTAAATATTTAACAAAAGAGCAAGACTTTAGCATGTTGATTTATTTTTTATTACCTTTTTTTGGATGTCTGGGCACCTGTACTCACGTCCCATTAAAAATCAAAAACAACCGGCTAGTTGTTTCATATTCCACTGGTCGAGTGAGATGAGCGCCATTCGAGGAACGCTGCGTTTCAGCAGGGAGGAAGCTTGCTGACCCCTCTCCCAGCTGGCCTCCAAAACAGCAATAACAACATACAGGAAAAGTGCTGCACATAATTAGGTCTTTCTAACTACACTGGGGGGGTACGAGACTGTTCCAATTTGAAGAGGTTATACAGTGCGTCACATTCAAGTGCCTCGTACTAGAGGTCTGATAGATAGAAAAGGACCCTACCTGTTCAGTCAATGCATTTCTGAGCTAAAATACTTACTTTAGAACTTGCAACACAGACCTTTTTGTTCTAGGACAAGGGAATGGGAGAAAAGTTTAACAAACACTTCATCTCATTTATGCCTTAGAAATCTTACCTTAAATCAAGGTCCTTAGAAATGAAAAGATCTGCTCCAGAGTCTTCTCTTGTGAAGACAATAGGAGTCTTTCTTCCCACCTAAAGATCTTTTCTCAAGGACTTGAAACTGTAATCAGCCCAGTTGCAAATTTCTGTGAGAACAGGGCTGTAGGTCAGTTGTTTGTCTGAAGATCTCATTTATAAAAGGGTGGCCAAAAAGAATTATATAGATATTTTTAAAAATGTACTTTATTTAAGCCTATGTGTCAAAGTCAATTCTTAACCTTTGAAAGGCCCTATATGTAAATTTGCATTACAGCATCTTCAGTAAGATGAGTTCAGACTGCAAAATGTTCATCTGAAATTGTCTTAAAGTGTATGCATCTGAAACCATTCAGGTTGCCAGGGTATTTGAATAGCATTTACTCTGAAGTAATTATTTCTTTTCTACAGTAATGCAGAGTGCATAATTGTATTTTTGCATCCAACTGTGGCTTAATTGTAGCAATATGTGCTAGTAGCAAAAAGGGAAAGAGAATTTATTGATGGAGTAAAAAGGTATTTGCTGTATTGTACCTCCCTCAGCATTTTTCTCAGCAAGGTAGAATTAATGGGGGAATGGGTGACCTCTAAATGTGCCTGAACTCCACTACATTCTGAAAGGATCATTGTCCAGAAGGCTGTTTAAGATAATTTCCTCAAAAGGCCATTGGCAAGCACCTAAAACCTCTACTGATCCTGGTCCAGCAGGAAATATCTTAACTTCTCAGTCTGAGCAACTAAAGATTTGCAAACTTCTTAGATGCACATGTGCCTCAAACTGCTTGGAAGTAAGTAAATAGAGAAAATGTTTTCTGCAAAATATGGGGAAAACAAAGTCTTGATGATTACAGATGTCAGCAAAACGCTTGACAGAATGAAAAGTTGCCTTTAAATTGATGCAGTTGAGAGCACTTACCCAGTCAAGAACATCTTATGAGTTAATTTATTGCATATGTTTTGATAAGGAAAACCAGAAAATGACTGAGGCTATTAAAAGATTATCCAGCAGGAAGAGATAAGATGGTCAGTTAAAGAAGATTCCCAAGCACAAAGGAGAGAGGAAATGAGTTACTAAGAAAAGAGGTATTTATACCTGCTGGGGATCTGTCCATAAGGATTATTTAGACTAGGAAAGCAGTGAATCCCAGTGTAATGAGAGGAATTATTTTTTTTTAAAGACATTTCTTGTGACTTTGGGCATGTCTGACTGATGTATAATCACAAATACATTTAGGAATATAACTGCAGCATTAGAAATTGAAGTCCAACATTTTTTCTTCATTGACGTTTTCAACACTCACATTCAGCTGATATGTAACCACAGGTGTTATCCTTCTGGTAGACAGTCTTCCAAGTTTTGATGCCTCCATCAGCCTCTTAGCTGATGCCTGAGCTTATCTTGTTTGTGAAATCCAGTGTGATTTTCAGAGCGTGACTCCTTGGTCAAGCTGTACACCCACAACAGGAACAAAACTTTCTGGCATGAGCTGATGTACATCTCTCTGTCCATCATACTCAGCTGTGCAGTGATGAAGGCACCCTTGTGAGTAGAAGTCCTCTCACCACAGGATACAAAGCATCACTTGCAACACCAGCACATCAGAAGAGGTGTCCTAACAGCCAGGCTAGTGGCATTTGCTTCTTTATGAAACTAATTAAACCATGCACTGAGGGAACTGCATCTGTCCCCATCCAGCTATCCTGGATCCTGTGAGTATCCATCTACAGAGTCAGTTTCTTGACTCTACACTTATTCTTTAGCTCAAAGACTATTCAGTTGTGATCACAACAAAAGGCAGTTCACATACCCTGATGTATCACATAGGCTGGTGGTTTAGGCACTAGGGGACACTGGTTCAGAACAGACAGACTGGATATGTGAAAATATTTTTCCGCCTCCTAAGTGACTTACACACTGGCTGTTGGGTATAACTGAGTGCAGGTGTCTCTCTTTGGTGTTTTCCATGAGAAAGGCATTTCTGACTTAGCAACCTAACTCCGGGGAAGGATGGGAAGCTGAGAAACATCAGCATCTCTTGGCTGTTAGGTTATTTCCCTTCTCCGTTTTGAACTGTTCTGTCTCTTTCCCCCTCCAAAACAAGCCTCCCTAGCAGGGACTACCCCTAAAGAGTGTGCAAGTGCAAACTAGTTTGTAACACGTTGTCTCAAAGCCCAGGATTGATCCTGGGCCTATTTTTTAGCTGTGCAGTCAGAACCTTACCGATTAGTCTGATTGGGCTGCTGTGGATCCTGCTCAGCAGCAAACAGCATGCAAACAAGGTATTGAAGCCCGTAAGTCATTTACAAACCCAATGATCATCCCAAGCATGCTGTTCTTGCTGTTCAGCAGTATTATAAACCATAATAACTTCCAAATACTGAAAAGCTAAACAGTATTATGGGGGGGAGTGATGTTAGTGTTGATGGATCATGAAAAATCAGATCTTACAATCACATTATTTCAGTTACAATGACTTATCTCATCTCTATTATGTGCTTTTGGATTAAGATACGGCCTTTGGACCAGACATGGTTTCTTGTAATGACTTCAGAAATAAATTTTAGTAGATTATCTCATTTGGAGCAAACAAGAGACAGAGTCTACAGACTCCCTGCTTCCTTGTAGGACTAACATCTATTATTCAAAAACGTTTCCATTTGCCTTTCAATAAGGACAGAACATATTTTTTCTCTAATGACATCAGTAACAAGCCTCTGAAAAACTGACTCAGAGTCAGGGTTCCTAATGTATAAAATAGTTGATGGTTTATGGTCATTTTAACATTTATCTTACAACTTTGGCAGAAGTAAGATGTGCAACAAAACAAAACTTACAAGAAATAATTATGAATTAAACAGAAAAAAAAACAATAGTTTTATGCTAGCAAGAAACATTATTACTAAAAGTAAGAAATATGCCTGCAATATTTATAGTTTAAAAATAGAATCCTGAACCTGAAACTGTTTCAAATTTAAATGGGTTATTTTTTGAATTTTCAGGTCAGTCCTGATTGCTTTGGTTGCAAGTGAAAACCAGAATATGTTCTAGTTGTAGTTCAAGTATTGCCAGAAAATTTGCAAAACCTTGGCTTTTGGCTAAAAATGTCAAAAATTCTGCACAAGCATATGTTCTACTAAGAGACTTGCCTGAAATACATACTAATATATACTAAAATATACAGTAATAGTTGATGCATTCATTATTTATATAAGGTAAAACAAATTCAACTGCTGGGAATACAGCTAGGAAGTTGGGGAATTAGTTCAAGGTCCTGTTTCAGGGAACAATTAGTTGTTTATACAAAGTGAAAACAGGCCTGAAAGAGGCTGGAGGAATCTGTTGCTATAATACCTGATAAACTGATAGGGTTAGCCCTTGGGAAATGGAAGATAATTTCAGACTGTAAGGGCGTTAACTGTTTGGGATATCTTCTTGAGGCATATTACCACACAGAAAATCTCCTGAAAAATATGTTTTAAGACTTTAGTGGTATCTATTCCAAACCTAATCCCTTATTTGGCTGGAAATCCAAACCCAACATTTAAAAAGAACCAAACATGCATGCAAACACTTCCACTTGGCTCCTAATGGTGGCTCATTAACAAGTGGCTGAAATGTTGGCATGCCTTGTATCCCTAGGAGCTACGGACACATTTTTAAGGGTGTTTAGACACCTAAAGATGCAGATAGGAAGCTGGCAAAGTTTTAATCATTAGGCACCTCTTTGCATCTTTAGGTGCCTAAATACCTTGAAAAGCTTGGCTCTGAGAGCCACAGGCTCAGTCAGCCACAGGCCTATTTCATAGGTTTTTCTGCTAGTTTTATTTATCTTCTTGGACAAAACGGCTACCTATATCCTCTTCCAGTTAACCTGATTCATTTACCTGAAATACTACATGGATTTCGCACACATCTCATGTATGACTAGCAGTAACAATGTTAGCCGCCTCATGTTTTTATATTAGTAGCCATTGAGCCACCTGCAACTCCTGGAGGCTGGAAACGTCAGGTGCTTTTCACATTCAGTGATCCACAATGGAGATTCATTTCTGCTTGACTAATAATCCTGGGTTATCCTTCTTGGTATGATACAGTTGAGAAGCAACCTCAGAGATATTCCTTCTCGGATCAGAAACCCCAGCAAACCATCAAGTTGCTCCTTATCTCATGCAAGGTTTTCAAACACATAACTCCTTCCCATATTAAGAAAAACAATGACCACAAATAAAATATCACAATTGTCAGGCCTAGAACAGAGAAGGCTTGGAATAGAAAGATCAGGAGGTAATCTTGTTTCTTTCCTTTTTTTTTTTCTTTTTTCCTATGATTTTGACAGCCAAGGACAGACACATAAAGAAGGAACTAATCTTGTAAAAAAAAGATCTTTGGACAGAAATTAGTGTCTTAGAAAGTCTGATATGACTTACAACTTATGCTCAGAATGATATGTGCTTGGTATTTGCTTTGCCCTCTCCTTTCCAGCTTTGCTCTTACGCTGTGGCAACCAGCACAGTATCAGTCATGCCTGATGAAAATCCAGAGGCTTGAGAGGTTTCTATATGAAAGTTAACATGGATATTTTGAATTTTCTCTATTTCTTTCCACTGCCTTTTTCCCTTCCACCAACAGCAATTCTCTTTTGCCCCTGCTTAGTGTATTGAGTACTTAAGAAAGGATGGCCATATCTAGCACTAATGAAGCAACAAATCACATTTTACTGGAGTGCTCTATTTCACTGTGGATCTCTTAATAAAAATGAACCACAGTTTATAATGTTATGACAGATCAAACATTAACATCTCTCTCTGCAGATTAAACATTACTTTCAGTGCATGTCACTTCACTTTCCCCTAAGGTTTACTGGCTTTTGGTACTGATCATGACTGATATGTTGTTTATATGCAACATTAAACCTGTGCTTTGCCTATTTCTGGTAAATGAAAGCCACTTCTGTTCCAAACGGTAAAACTTAAATCAGCATTTTACCTCATCCACACCATCACTCCTTTCACGGATCTAATGCTACATATAAAAAAACCTTGCTTTCTTTCCTCTCTGGGCTGCTTAAACTGTAATCATTTCAAAGGCAAAATTCAATGGAATTAATAGTAATTTGAGGCTGTGGCAGATGATGGCCTAGATTAATAGTCCATTTAAACCTTTAAATATCTCCAAGCATTCGGGGGACATATGCTTTTTCTTTAACTTTCTCTCAGCTACTGTATTTGCCACATACAGCTGAAAAATTCCTTAAATCCTTCATTAATTTTCAACCTTCACATGTTGCCACAATTCTTTACATTTCATTTCTCTTCTAGAAGGACTGATGGCTCAGAGGCGGAATCAACTACCATTTGTAAGGGGGAGAAAATATAAAAGTGTCTTTCTTTGTAGGAAAATAATGCTTTTCAGTGGTATCATGCCCCAAGGGTGATTTTGTACTGAAGACTGAAAACTGATTTTTTTGCATCCCAGGTGATTGCCATAAGCTACCAGTTTTGACAGACTCCTCAGCTAATCTAGGTGTTGAAATGGTAGATGATGCTGGATCTCACAGCAGATGTCCAGTGGGTTAGCGCCATATAAAGGACCTGCCTGAATACAGCTGTGTTGGAGGCTGCACTTGTGTTTGCAGAGAGTGCAATGTCTCTATATGAAACCCAGAGGGAAAGTATGGTCTTATGCTGTGCCTGCAGGAGAAGCAGGTCTGTGGAGGCAAAGGAGGACCAACAACCATATCATAAGACTTGAAAAGTTATGCTAGAGAATAAGACTCTCATTTATTTATGTAAACCACCACATTCTCCACAAAAGGGACTCAGACAGACACATCCTGGAATACTCAATCACCTTATGATCAGGATCCTTCTTCTGCAAGGAGAAATTCAGTTCCAAAAGGTCAGAGAATGGATGTGAATCTGAATATTTTATATCCTAAAAAAAATAAGCCAGCAGACTAGTCAATCACATGTGAGTTTTGTTCTCCATTTTCATTTGTCATTTGGTTTTGTGAGCAATGAGTCAGCTAGACTTAGATAACAAACTTCAAGATGGGATTTACTGGTGTAAATCCAAAGACAGAAGTTTTCCTCTAGACTATGCTTAGAGCTTAGATAAGCTGTGTCAGAAGTCATCACCCTAGCTGTCTAAACCAGTTCTTTCTTAGAAATTATCAGACTGATGGCAGAGCAAATAGACATAACTTCTATCCTAATTTTTGCTGCATCAACCCAACATCAGAGATGTCTTTGCACAGAAATGTGAGATTTGCTGTATATTGTTTGTGACTGACTTTTGTCTCACAAGTGCCTTTGAGAAAGTAGTCAGGTGATAAGCCTCACCTCTACTTTGAATTTTCTGCTGAGTTTTGTGGTTCTCTGTGCAGTGTACTGTTTGTTTTTTTTCCTTGAGCATCCTATATTGAGAAAACCTTTCTATGAATTTTGGGATACCCCATAGGATGAGTTTAGCATTCCAGTAGGCTGTGTTGTACCTAAAAAATATGCACAGCGTATTTGGTCTTCCTTTGTTCAACAGTAAATGACTACACAGGATGTCTTGATTTATCTTCTTTAAACATTCATTATTGGGCGTAATTGCCATATCTCTTATTTTCATTCCCCTGAGCAGCCCATTTTAATCTCATACCATATGGAAGTGATTGCAAGCCATCAACAGCAAAGGAAAACCTTAGGTAGATTTGCATTGAGATAAAATGCATCTGCTCTAACATAACTGGAGTCATTTCACTGCAGAATGACATAATCCTGGATTATGTCAATGGCATAAATCAGTGTTTTAGACTGAGGGAGAAGATATTTGCAGTCCCCTTTATGTAAAGTTGCTGATGAGATAAAGATAATGACCACATTTGGTGATGACTTGCCTAGCATATGCCTTAGCTTTGCACACTGAATTTTGACAGGGCAAAATATGTCTCTATCAACCTGCAAACTTGCCTCTATGTTCCAGGATGTCATTTTGTATTATATTTTTAATTCATGTCTTATGTCTCCAAAGTGTTCAAAATACCTACCCTCCTGAGGTCCAAGGCTTAATACCTCATTAAATTACAATCACAGTAAAGCCCTCAAGGCTACATTCTGAGGTTATTAGCTCTACGTTACTGGCCTGCGTTCTCAAGGTACAACGGGTATTCTGAAAAAAGGCTTGACTGGAGCAAGCAGTGTGAAGAAGGAGATGGCGATAATCTCTTATTATCTTTAAGTACCCTGCGTACATGGAACTAGAAGGAAAATAGAAGACAGGAGAGCCTTGCCAGAAATTCTGCCTGACTTGTGACTCACAGTAGCTACGAGGTCAAATTAAGTTAAATAGTCCACTAAACTTAGTTTTCAAAAATCTGTAGTACCACTTCCTTGAAATATTATGGATGTCCTTGTGCTAAGTTCAGTTTGCTCACTTCCCTGCTGCCCAAGAAGGCTGGGCTGAGAAGAGTCTATACAAGACTCTGGGAAGCAAAGAACTCAGATAGTGGTTTCAGAATATCAGGCAGCCAAGGACTCAATATACAAGTTTTGTGGCTAGTAGTGGATGCTGTAGGGCATAGGTACACAGTGAAACAGAAGAGGGCTAGGAAGCAAGACAGGACCTGGGTCTCTCATCATCTGCTTTACTTGCAAGTGTGTTCCCTGACCCTGCTACAACATGCCCCAGCTAGCATTCCTCAAGACTGATCTATTTCAGAAGGGATTGCTCCTTAAAATTTGTGACTGGTTGCCAGCTGGTCCTTCTTGGCCTTGACAACAGCCAGTGACAAGAACAGAAAGAAGTCAGAGAGCCAATCCAGTCCAGGATGACTTAGGAGCTATAACTATATCTTTGTGTCATGAACTGGCACCACTAAAAAAAAAGAAGAAAAAAACCAAGGCTGGTCCAGGCTATAGCTGTTCTCCAATAACCCCATTAGGTCACTGAACCATATTTCTTATGGTCGGTTTCCTGACGGCCCGATTGCCCCATTCAGTTACTTTTAGCAGTTTCCTGATAGCCTTGGAAATGATCATAACAGCTGATTCTAGGGAATCTAGGGGACTCTACAGGAGATATTTTTATATATTTTGAATATTTTAATTCACTGGGAAGTAGCTGAAATCCACAGTTCTATAAAATATTGACGTTGTTTACTTCTGGAGAGCTGTGTCAGGAATTCTTGAGCTAGGTACCAAGGCAATAAGTATGTCAGATAATCCTTTAATTAGATTAGAGGGTGCAGCTACTATATGTCAAATACCTATTGATAAATGAAGAAGCCTGTCTTGAGGTTTCCTAAGTATGTAAGATCTATTTATTTGCCACATAGTTAACTTAAAATTACTTCTAAAGGACTGCATTGTTCAAGGGAATATTTAAGTATATTAGTATAGCTCTAAAAAGGATAAATCTAACCTGAAAAACCTTGAAACATTTCTTGCTTTGTTGTGTGCATCAGAGACATCTTTCAACTCTAGGGGACCCACATACATCCCCTCTCTCATTGTCCTGTATGGCAGCATGCTGGAAGGAGGTAAACTTAAGCTCACTGCTAGGCAGCACAGAAGAGCAAGGTACATCTCGAAACCTCAGAGCTTTATATGCCTAATACCAAAAGCCATCCACCTGTATAACATCAGGTCTCTGACTAGGAAGTAGTTTCGAGCTGAGTTATTTTACTGACAGTTATATGGTCATCGTTCAGTGTAGTACTTGCCAGATTTTTTTCATCTGACTTTCTGCCCTCTTAAGTCTGAGGGTTACCGAAACCACATCCCTTCTTTCAGCACAATACCCTAACCACCAGTCTACAAACTGTTCTAGGTAGAACTTTTTCCTCCCCAAAAGGGGCTTCATTGTGCAGAAAGGTCCCTTCTCCTTTACTAGCAAACTCCAGGCATCTGAGCAATTCAGCTGGATGTCTAGACTGAATTACACCAAATTCTACTTCAGCTGCATTTTCATCAATGAAGTCTTTCAGTGGCAAGTAGGGGGGTGTGTGTGTGTGTATATATATATATATATATGTAACATGCCAAATGCTGGATCATGACTATGGAATATGGAGAATATTAATATTTATAAAGGCTGCCATACACCCTTACGCATTGCCTTATTTATAAATAAAGCCCCTGTTCCCAGTACTTGATAGCTGTTTTCTTATTCTGTGACTGCACAATTTCAAAGTATATATTTGCATACCTATCAAACCCATGTTAATTTTTATCACAAGAAAGCTGTTGAGAAAAGGTTGGGTTTCTTACCAAATCACTTAGGATTAACCTGATATCTGTTAATGTCATTCAGTGAAAAGTTTATAGTGACAAACACTGTGTTCATGACCTTTACTGTTTAAATGAGCATTTTGAGAGTATCAGTCGTGTTATTGCTTTTAAGGGCTCAGCAGCTGAAAAGATGTTCCCTGCATCTACCTGAAAATTGCATCCAGTAATGAACTCGTCCATAAAAAGAGCAGAGTACTGTTTTGCCATATGGACATGGTGTTGTTCTTTCTTTTTCTTTTTTAATACGAGAGAGGGCTTAGAGCAGGATGACATGTCCAGCAGTATAACAAAACCACAGAGTGAACCACTCACCTTCATATGTTCTAACAGTTTGTATGAATGTAATGAACATGAACATGACTACAGAGCTTTTAACTGCCTCAGGCCCTGTACTAGGAACTCAGAATACATGGAAACAACAAGATGTCAGAAAGGAAACAGTACTTTTTTTTGAAATAAGAATGACTTTTCTAACTGTCTTGTATGCATAACATCTGTGAATTTCTTACATGGTGCAAAAATGTTAAAATATGTGGCCTTCTGTGGGCTGAACAGTAACGGAGTCTGACAACATGTTATAAAACAAAGCTTTATTGAGGCAGTAGGAGAGATGAGCATATAGCAATTCACCCAATCACCAATAGCAAACACAGGATCATAAGCTATGCCATGGCTCCAGTGGACTGCCAGGGATGCTTGGTGTCCAGGTCATCTGGCAGCAGCAGCCAATCCTGCAAATGCCTTTTGAATGCAGGTAAGAGTCATGCCGCTCCTTGGCTCCACCAAGGGTAGTGTGATTTGGGAGAATCATACCTTACATGAATAATGTGGGCAGCATCCTGTCTGCACTACTGATTCTGGTCAAGGGCAGGGTGTGAGGATGCAGGGTGCCACCTTCTTTTTATGAATAGACATTTTTATATGTATATAAATGTTTATATATATGTTTAATAGTCACATCTAAAATTTCACCAAAAATATCAAAAGATTGTATATTGCTCTGTGGTTAATGTGTAACTAGAAATCTATTTTTCTATTGTTGTTTTTCTGCGGAGAGAATATCACATGTCTCTTGGAGAGAAAAGCAGACAACAGTCAGCCATTGTCACTCAGTACTCAAGCAGCAGCCTATATCTAAGGCTTGAAAATATATTTTAAAACCTCTGGACTACAAGCATAATTTTAAAAATTACACAAGGAGTCCTTTTCAGCTAATCAGATAGAAAACTTGGATATTCACCTTAATGGCATTTATATTATATTCACCATGCACGGTGATAATGTTAACAAAAATAATTGTCATAATAACTATTTTCCATTCTTTCTCTATTATAAATATGGCTGGAAGAAAATTAATTTTTCATTGGTTTCTTTCTTTCCTTCTTTTTTCTTCTATCAGCTTCCTGAAATGATAAACGAAGTTGCTTCTAGAAAGGGGAGTTACGGCAGTGACAGAGTTGTTCTGTATCCTTCTTTAAATGAGGCAGATCTGTTGTCATTTAGAACAGGAAATTTTAAGACAATCATCTAAAAAACTATTCATTCTGCCAGCCTCCCTATAATTACTGCTAATTGCATTGTTTCAGAAATTGATGGAGCATTATAGGAAAGGGAAGCAGAAAAGGAAAACATCATCTTCAACAAAGCTCTTGGAACAAAAAGACTATCTTTGCCTACAGGGCACATGAGGCAGTGCAATGCTGAGAGCCTGCAGCATAGTCGGTTACTTAGAGGACACACTGTCATTTACTGAATTAGTCAAATTACCATTATTCTCTGTAGCAGGCAGATGTGATATGTTCTGTTATTTGAGTGTGGAGGTAACAAATATATAATTTGTTTTGGCCAGGACCTTACATGAACAGGGTAGGGCTAAGACCTTAGGACTAGCTTCATTATATTAAAAGGTTAAGCACGTATGGGTGTTCAAGAGCAAGTTTACAGTTGAAAGGATGAACCAGTACTCCAGATAAACTTGGGTGTCGGAACACAAATCCCTGCAATGAAGGTAAAGCTACACCTGAAGTTATTTTGGCCTCTCCTACCAACTTTTTCTGCTACCATAGCTTTATCAAGCTGCCCTTGATCCTTATTTGAGGAAAGTTAGGTCATGGTGCTTCCTGTATTTCCTGTAAATAACTCATTAAACCAGCTAGCAGAGAACTGACGTTGGTGTCCCTCTAGAGAGTTGATTTCCATGCCTTAGACCTCAGCTTTAAGACCCAGGCAGCCGGTGACACACAAAAGAGAAACAGATCCAACAGCTGCAACTCCTGACACTATGTGAACTGGAAATAAGTGTTAGCAGATCAACTGACGATCAATAGCATTGAGTACAGAAGTAACAGGATCATTCTGATTAGTCGCTCCTTTTTACAACATATCTAATTAGGTGCCTTGTAACTTCTATGTTAACTACTATGAAAAAAAGGTAGTGTGTAAATTGGCTAGATTGGAAGAGTACATGAGTATGCTTTTTGCACCTGTTGATGAAGAAAATTAAGAGATGCAGTTAATTGATGTAATATAGTGCATCTCTCTAAGTTAAAAAGCTTTAGAAAAGTGTTCAGCTCTTTATTTCTTCATTGCTGAAGCACTGGCCTAAGTTCAGATTAGAAGGACCATGTTTGATACAAACTTGAACTAAAGTAATAGTGTTTGGGGGCGGTATTTTTGTCAGAATACAGAAAACAGATTTAGGTATACATCCAGCCTCCAAATCACAGTAAGAGGATCTGAACAAACAACAGAGCTGCACTTTGCCCGTATGCTAGATATTACACTGTACATAGCCTTTTTAACAAGCTTATTTTAATCAGGAGTAAATAGTAGAAGTTATTTTAAACAGAGATATCAATGTCAAAATGCAGAAGTTTGCATGTTTTCAAAACAATCCCCAAAACCTTGTTTTGTAGTACTCCAACCCAACTGAAACTACATATGCAAGTTTATGGGCGAATTCATTCATAGTTGCATGACTGTATCGTCACAAATCAACACTTTCCTCCATTTTGAAAAAGTGAAATCAGCACATATAAATGATGCAAAACTAAAAGCAGTCCATGAAGATAAGCATCCCAGTCTGGCACAGGCGTGTGCCTCCAGTGACAACACACATGACAAATGTTAAGATGATTACCCTTCCTTCAGGCCTGAAAAACGCGCAGAACCTGGAAGCGTAGGCTTCTGTGGGAGAGTTAAGTAACATGGCATCTGTGTATTTTCAAAGCACTGCCTGTTTTCGTTTCCCAGCCACCAGCACTGCCACAAAGGCTGTTAAATAACACAGTAACAATCTTCTCTTTCAAGAATCATGTTCTTTATCTAAAACAAAACAAAACAAAAAACGCTTCCAATTATAGAGATTAAACTCATTCTCTGCTTGTATAGCATTCCCTACCCCAAACCCTGAATAACTGAAATTATCTATCAACATCCTTAAGTCCTATTCACAACAAAAGTAATTATGGGAGACAAGAGGAAAGGCTTTTTCATTTTGTTAGTGCCTTTTTGGAGAGGGAAGGATGCAAGCAGAAAGAAGCTTTTCCTCTTTATTCTCTGAGTTGATAGCAGCCATGTGATTATGGATAGTACAACCCTGAACTGACTAGTAATATCTGTTAAAAAGTCAGATCTATTGGCTCTGTGCCATATGTATGTGGCTATATGGCTTCTGGTAGACTCAGGGCACAAGTCTGCCTGTGAATGGCTGAGCAGACTTCTGTTAAATAGTATTACCTGGTAACATCTGCCATAATAATTAAATCCTGCCTGAAGACTAGCAGTGTCTCCAACAGCTGCTCTGATTCTGTTCATATAGGAAGGCATTCATGCAGAGAAAAAGCTTACCTGATTTCTTTTACAGGTTGTCAGGGGATAGCAGGTTCCTTTAAGGGGAGCCAAGGTCTATAAAAGCTTTATTTCATAAATCCATGCTGGCCCCCTGTAATTAGTTGCCTAGCAGCCTCCACAGCAGATAGTGAGCATCTGGCTCATAAAAGGTTACTTGCTGGTTAGAGCTGATCCTGGAAGGGGAAGCTTTAATGAAACAGAGCAGGACAACCTTAAGAAACGATTCAGTCACTTGCTCCATGAGTAAAGCACGGTTGTAGGAAAAAAGCAAGGATGTAAGTGCTTGCAGATAAAATGTATGGTTTTTTGGACAGGAAGCCAGGAAGAAGGTCTTTCTGAAGGTCTGTTGAACTCTTAATTAGTGAGATGCTTGAAAAGGAAATTCAGTGACTTTTGTCCCTGCTTCTGGTTAGGATGGGAGGATCAGTAGCCAGAGAGAGGGAAGTGAAGGCTTCTGGCAAAGGGAAAGCTATTGAACTAGCTGCTCTGGAGGATAGTAGAGCTGCAGCAAAACTTTGGTTAAGGTTTCCTAAGAGAAATCTGTAGAGATACACTCTGCACTGACTTCCCAACTGGGCGCTTGGCTACTCAGTTTGTCTCAAGCAATAAACCCTTTTGAAGATGTATTTACAAAATCTATGAACTAGGCCTCCATGGAAATTTTTTTAGCAAAGAGCATTCTATATCTAAATCTCTGTACCCAGATCTTCTAGCTAACAAGATTTTCAGCCTTTTATCAACTAACACATATTCTTCTGTAGGACAGACACCCTGAATCAGTCTGGCAAACCTCTTCTTAAGTACCTGTCTAGGGTGTCTGTATTGCATTTATTATTTATTTATTACCCAGTTTGTTAAAATTCTCTCTGCTCAAAAGCTTTTACTTGCTTATGGCTAGCTGCAATGGACTTTTTTATCCCTTAATGAAGAGCAGGTTTTTAATCTCCAGGTTCCTGACTTCGGGGTCTGTAGAGTGGTTTTTTTCTTTCCTCTTAATGCTGACCTCTTTGAGATCTCTGCCTGGAAGCTATGATGACTGAAGCTTTGAGCCAACAAGCAGACACACATATATATAAAATGCTAAGCGTGTGTTCAAGTGCTGTCTAGTGGGTTCTAGAGGACAGCAGGGAAAAATTTTTGGCCTCACACAAGCTTATTATTCTGATATCTTTTTCTTCCTAGTGCCTTCTCTCTCACCTTCTTCACCATTAGGTAACCCTAGACAGCGAGAAACAGACGAGAACTTGGGCAGGTTGGAAGAGGAAAGAAGAGAAGAGGAGCAATGACAACGAAGCAAGAAGGAAACAAAGTATATATATATATATATATATATGTATATGTATATATATATATAAAGCAAAAGACCAGGGAATTAGGGTCTTTAGAGGAAAAGTGAACTGCTCTAGCCATTTCTTGCAACTAACCTAAGTAATTAGCAAATGAGAGCAACCTCCACACCATTCCCCAGGGCTCAGTACTGGGGTCAGTTCTGTTTAATATCTTTATCAATGATCTGGATGAGGGGATCGAGTGCACCCTCAGTAAGTTTGCAGACGACACCAAGTTGGGTGGGAGCGTTGATCTGCTTGAGGATAGGAAGGCTCTGCAGAGGGACCTGGACAGGCTGGATCGATGGGCCCAGGCCAATTGTATGAGGTTCAACAAGGCCAAGTGCCGGGTCCTGCACTTCGGCCACAACAACCCCATGCAGCGCTACAGGCTTGGGGAGGAGTGGCTGGAAAGCTGCCTGTTGGAAAAGGACCTGGGGGTTCTGGTCGACAGCCGGCTGAACATGAGCCGGCAGTGTGCCCAGGCGGCCAAGAAGGCCAATGGCATCCTGGCCTGTATCAGAAATAGTGTGGCCAGCAGGAGTAGGGGAGTGATCGTGCCCCTGTACTCGGCCCTGGTGAGGCTGCACCTCGAATACTGTGTTCAGTTTTGGGCCCCCCACTACAAGAAAGACATTGAGGTGCTGGAGCGTGTCCAGAGAAGGGCAATGAAGCTGGTGAAGAAGGGTCTAGAGCACAAGTCTTATAAGGAGCAGCTGAGGGAACTGGTGTTGTTTAGCCTGGAGAAAAGGAGGCTGAGGGGAGACCTCATCGCTCTCTACAACTACCTGAAAGGCGGTTGTAGCGAGGTGGGTGTCGGTCTCTTCTCCCAAGTAACTAGTGATAGGACGAGAGGAAATGGCCTCAAGTTGCGCCAGGGGAGGTTTAGATTGGATATTAGGAAAAATTTCTTCACTGAAAGGGTTATCAAGCATTGGAAGAGGCTGCCCAGGGAAGTGGTTGAGTCACCATCCCTGGAGGTATTTAAAAGACGTGTAGATGTGGTGCTTAAGGATGTGGTTTAGTGGTGGACTTGACAGTGTTAGGTTTACAGTTGGACTCGATGATCTTAAGGGTCTTTTCCAACCTTAATGATTCTATGATTCTATGATTTTTGTTGTTCATATAGTTGCACCCAATGGTGTTATGGAGGGAAAAAAAGCTGTGACTGATTGGTTAATGACTGGAGGCTGCAGCAAGTTAGAGAGCAATGGTGGGAATCCAGCCAGGGGCTCCTTCCAGAAAGCCCTCAAAGCAGGCGCTACATACTTGCTTTTGCTCATATTACAGGTGCTAGAACTCGATAGAGAGTAGTTAACAAATGCATCTAGCTGTTGCCTCTTATTTCTTTCTTTCTTGTTTTTAATTAAAGGCAAATATAATATTTTAGAAAATGGTAGGAATGTTAATAGGCAGAACAGAAGGCATTTGATATAAAAAAAGCTTGATAATCGTTCTCCTTCACCAGTCTTTGAAAACAAATGATGTGCACTTATGTTTTTGCAAATTAAAAGGTTCTATGCACTGGCCTTAGTTCACATTTTGCTTTATTCCCTGAAGTAATATTTTCTATATGATAATTTTCTTTCCCTGGGAATACATTATTTGACCTGAGATGCATACTCAATCAGGGACAGGCAAGAATAAAAAAAGACCAGTAATTTTCAGGCTCTTTGAAGGATAAAGGCAGATGTTCACCTATTGGAAGATGTCTGTTATGCTAGTTCTTGCTTATCAGTTGCTTGTAGATGTGTTGTCTTTGTCATATCTGTGCTTACATTTAATTGCTTCTGAACTCCTCAATGTTTATTTATGAAAACACCTAAACTCTGTTTTTAGATCTTCTGTTCAAATTATTTCTTTTAAATTAAGCCTGAGCCATGTTAGTGTTCTAGCATGTTGACCTTTAACTGCCTGCGTGAGTGGTAATGAATGCATCAGCATTGCCAGTCACAAGAAACCACTGCTGTAGGAGCAGAAAGGCTTCAACTTTCCCCCTGAAACAAGAGAAGTAGGGTGTGTGTGTGTGTGTGTGTGTGTATCAGAATAACAGCAGAAATAACAGGCCTATAATTATTAGCTGGGAGGTGCTAACTACCATCTTTCTGTGCCCTTTTCTTTGTTTTTTTTTTATTATTATTATTAGCTGTTTACAATTAAATGGTAGTGAAAAATGGCAGCATATGGCAGTGGGCAAGGGAGAGGAAACACAAGTGAGGGAATGTACCAAGACAAAAATAAGTAAAAGTCAAATCTGTGCTGCTGGGTCATTTTCTCTCATCTCTCCGTAAGGTTAATTAACAGCAAAATATGCCTTACGTACACTAATGTGCCCACTGAGTCCCACAGTAAATGATTCTGTCTTCATCCATTAAATTACAGGAATAGCTTGTGTTTCTCAGCCTTGAATTTTAACTGGAGCTGGTGAAACAGACAAATAAATGGGACTTCAAACTGAGCTTCAAAAGTATTTTGGGTCTTCAAAATATGTGACTTGGTGTACATGTGAGTCAACAATATGATGTTGTAGTATATGATTTTGACTGCAGCTGGAAAAGAGATGACTTGTACTCCCTCTTTTAAATTCTTTACAAGGCCAAACGCTGGATACCGTAAAAAGTTGTTTCCCTGGCCCAGTCTGAAAGGGCAACGATGCTTTAATTCCCAATTCTGTAGCTTTCATTTGTGTTATCTGCTCCATTTCATTTCCTTTGTAAATAAATTCTTGGGCTTATTACAAGAAAAATAAAATGTGTTCTGTTTTTAATTTAATTTAAGTGAGCAAGGAGGAGACCATGGCTTTTAATCTTAGAGATGTTGTTTCTGCTGTTGACACATGTGTCAGTAAAAGCAACAGTTGTGTTGCTGCTGGATGAGCTGCTGTGCTTTGACTAGCAGATTACAAATAGTCTTGGCAGAGTCAGTAAATGTGACAGCAAGAGATTCTAGCTACAGTAGAGTACAGTTTGATAGGATGTAGTGCTAAATGCCTGAGGGATGAAAGAACACGCATTCAAGTTCCCCACTGAGACTTTGGATCTTTTCTAGCACATACCCTGTAGTAGGACAAGTGCTGGAAAGGAGCACTCTCTTGAATGCGGTGCATAAAGAGAGTCTACTCTCTTTTCTCTCTCTCTCTCTCCTTCCACCAAAAGGCAGATCTTGGAGTGCTTTCTGAAAGAAGCAAATCTAATATCATTGCCATAAGTCTACCTGTACTTTCTCTCTATAAAAGAGATTCTGACTTCAGGGACTATTTGCTAGTTTGTGTTGAGCAGAGTGATGGCTGTATTTGTTCTCTGTCTCTCAATTTATTAAATGCTCTGATATGTATTGGGAACAAAAGACTTTACAATAAACTTTAGTCTATAGTAACCTGTTAATCTCATTACTGTCTTATTTCTTTCTCTATTATGCATGTGCACAGGCATATATGTATGCTATTATCTGGGCATTGTTTTCTGTATTTCTGGTTACCATTTGGTTTCTAATACTGAATGAGTGCTCAAATATTCCTTCCTTACTCATCAACACAAAACTCCCATTAACTTTCTTCCCAGCCTCTACTTCAGCAGTAACTGGCCTTTTGAGTCTAAATATTAAGCTGTGTAAAGCAACATATTTTATGTTCAGCTATGACTGATGTCTGCAGAATTGGGCTCTTGTTTGGTAGTATTTTGTGGCTGTGGTGTTATCTCCAGGTAATTGTTCTAACTGAGGTCTGACCTGATTTACTTAGCTGTCCAAAACCACACTATTTTCTGAAGTATTTTGTTTCTTAGCAAGAAATAGAATCGCTGAATTCCAGTCTCTCAAATACTGAGAATCTGTGTTTCTAAAACAGGGGTGGTTTTTTGTTTAACACATGACCAAAGAGTGGAGAGGGCTTCCTACCACTCATCCAGTTCCCACATGCAGAACTGTTATGGACTTGCTCATCGCTTGATGCTAAACTAAAGCAGTCCAAAGTATTCTTAGGACAGCTAGATGTTTTCAGAAAGCAATGATTTGCCAGCATTTGCTCTATGCACTTTCCATCTCAATGGCTGAAAAGAGCAGAAATGGGTAGAGAGAACTTGGTCAACTTGGTGCCACTGTGGGGCAGAAGTCTTTGCTGTGCCACAGCCTCCCTGCATCAGCAGAAAGGTACAGCAGCAAAAGAATAACATGCTGTCTTTTAAACCTGAGACTGTTGTCATATAGGAAAAGGGGGAGGAAGCCAGATGGCTTTAAAACCTGGTCACAGATTGTGGACTATCTTACTTATCTTCTCAGCTACTAATATTGATAACTAACATATGATAGACTTCAGCATTGTTGCTGCTGTGCTTTTGGAGTGTAATCTATCAAAAGCTGTATCGGGGTCCCATGCTATCACTTGATTTAAGCATAATGAATACCAAAGGCAGATTTTGCCTTGGTCTGACTGATCTATCTCCTAATGGTGTGGCTGGGTAAGATGCAGACTAAAGGCTAGTTTCACTCTGTGCATCTGATGATTGGACTGATGTAGATTAAACACAACTTTCCACTGGCTATTGTGATTAGGCCTATGTGTGGGGTGTGATATCCTCATTGCAGCCTATCAGTCTCCACACAGGTTGATTATGCCACTATGCTTCTTATTTATTTGTGGCAACCTGACTGTTGCCAAAGGCAAACTCTGTGGTATCTAATAGTATTCCTTGCTTTCCTGGGAGAATCCGCTCAGATAGTCCAGAGCTCTAGAAAACCTCCTGAATGTTGCTTCATTTTGTGTGGTTTTGTCTCCTCTTTCATAACTGCTCAGTGGCCGTAGCTGCATGAGGTTGTGGTTTTAAAACTATTCATGTATTAATTACCTGTACAACATGGAACGTTTCCCTTGGGCTGCTGCATGACGCCATGTACTCAGTGGTCAGTGGACGGTGGGACGTAAATCCCACCTTACTGCTCTGGAGAATTCAGCCGGAGGAGTGCCACTGCTCTTCATACACACGCAGTGCCTTGTGGACTAATGGGCTCGAGTCTCTGCTAATTTGGGTATCTCTACACTGTAACCCTTTGCAAGAGTATCAAATGTACTGATAGAGCTAATAGCAGCCAGGTAACTCTGCAGAACTGGTAACTGCCATTCTCTAACGAGGACAGATCTCTGGCGATGGTATATCAGTGTCCATAAAACAAGTAAATGAAAACAAAAACATGACGGACTTTCCACTTCATTTGGAGCTAGCTTCATTAAAGCTGGTGGACTTGAACTGGAATAAGGCTGATTCTTCTCTTGCCTACACTGTCTTATTTGTCTGAAATGAGTATTTTTGCTGTTCTCAGACAGAATTTCAGGTAAGTTCTTCTTTCAGTACTGCTTTAAATACTACTAGTTCTGAACACCTCACTTACCTGTGTCCTTTTCAGCAGCCACAAAGTGGATAACAGCATGCATGCATTGACCTCAGTATCATTATTTTGCCAAAAAAATTTTTTTTTCTGATTTTCCTTTGGGTTTGGGCAATACAATCAAGTAACAGGATTTCTGTCCAATAGAGCAATATTGCTATGTTTTCTGGCTTGTTCAGTAGATTGAATTGCGTGACACTGATGGGTTCTTCCTATTATAAATGTGAGGCGTGCTTTTTATTTTTGTTCCCAAAATTGTTTAACAAATAATAGAATGGCAGGTTGCAAAGAAAAAAATCCTCGTTAAAAGCATTGATTTTTTTTTTTTTGGTGGTTTCCCCTTTCACCTCATCACCCTAAAACAAAACCCCCTTTTATTGTAAAGGTATGAGTATGCATATCCAAACTTACAGACAACTGACCTCTAAAGTGAAATAGGAGAGGCAGGAAAAGGTTCTTTATAGGAGAGACATCTAAGTTCTGTTTTATCTTCACATCAGGATATATTTATTTTACAGTTTGGGGGAGTGTCAATAGAAATGTTTGGTTTTGCTGCAGAATTGTCTACATCTCTGTAAATAATTTAATTGAGCTGTGAATATTCAGTGATTGAAACCTAATTACTTTGTGGCTTAATTTGAGTACTGCCTGACTGCTCTGGAGTTGCGGGCAATTTAACAATGTAGATAGTACGTGAACATGGAATGTTAAACAGTGACTGGGACAAAGTTAAAAATTAAAAAATAACTCTCCTACAGTTTAAAAGAATGCCACTGACTGGGCTGTTTGTACCATCCAAGGGCTTTATGCAGACAGCTTTATGTGCAGTACTTTCTGAAATATCTATGGGAATATTTTTATACATCATTAAGTAATTGCTTTCCCCTCCCCATAGAATTTTGTAATCATTTTGCTCATAAAGATTAATGATGTAGCACAATGAATCGCATTCACTCCTGTGAGTTTCAGTTTTCAGTTTTAATAGCAGGTTAGGTATCATGCAGTTATTTTTCCTATGAGTTTCTTTAAACATTTCTACCAACAGTCTCATTGTTTCTGGACAGAATGTGAAGGCTGTGCTTTTCCTGAAGAGGCATTTCAGTCATGTTAAATCACATGGCATGTAGTGCTTCTGCGGTGTGTGTTTCTGATACCTGTAAAACGCAGCCATCATTGAATATTCTTCCTATAGAACTTTAATCCCTGTCTTCTGGGGTCATGACAGATCAAAAACGTTATTCCTATTATATATGATTCTATGCTTCTAGTTTTCATCTGACTTGTAATAAACTCCTAATATGAATGCCTACTGTTAAATTATATATAGAATTAATATTTAGCTGCCCATAAAATAGTAAACTTCTAAAGAAGTCTGCATCTTAAATTGCATTCTCATTTTTTAGAAGTGATTAGGTGAAGTTCAGGGAGTGGGCGGGGGGAATTCATTTGCAAAAAAAATGTATACCATGTATTCTCCAGTGGAAAGCAAGGGAAATGAGAATAATGGAAAAATGGAAGCACATGAATAAAGATGACACACGATGATTGTATTGTTCATCTATTATTCTATGAACGAGTCATCAATAGTGATGTGGTCAATAGTTTACTTGCAGTTTACTGAGATGAATACGTAAGACTTTCCATTAATTTATCAGTTTATTATCTAAGTTTCTGTTCTATGTTCATATATCTCAAGGAAGTTGTGTAAGAATTGTCAGAAGAATGGGTTTAAGAGCTATTTGGGTTTCATGACAACGAGCTAAAAGGATTTCAAGGTTCTACTCTACTGAGTTAAGTGTTACCATGATAAAAATGTTTGTTGAGTTTGTTTTTCTTTTCCTAACTATGTGTTTATATGAGTAAAATAAGAACTTTTCACAAGAAGTTCTCATCTTCAGTAAACTAACTAAGGGCACAAGGGGAAGCACCCTGCAGTTCAGGCAGGCCTTCAAAGTCAACGTGCGTTAAGTATGCTAGATTACTGCACAGACCTTGCAAAACAAAACCTGTGAGCTTAGTCCAAGCAATTCCTGAACCAGGAGAGAGACCGACTGCTCTGTTAAGAGGTGGCCTCTCCTTATTGGGTATCAAATGACCTCTGAGATGGGTTTTCTGCAATGTCAAAGAGTGTTTAGTGCTGCTTTTGGTCTTCCTGTGGCATAACAGGGTTAATTCTTGGGAATGTAACAACCATTACAGCCTGATGCAGAAATAGTCAACCAAGCTAAGGGTGCAGCAAGAAATGTTTCACCTATTAAAAAAAAAAAAAAAAACACAAAACCAAAACTAAAAAAACTCCACACACATTCTTGACTGGCTGAGGTGTTTTGGTATTTTAATATTTGTTCTGTTATATTTGCAAATCACTGTGATAACACTGCTTAGTTTACATTATTTCCTTACTTGTTTTTTAGTCTACCAAAAATGTTTTGGCAGTATTCCTAAATCTCTCCTGCAATCTGCGCCATGACTATATCTTTCTTCTGCTCATACCTAAGCAATCTGCCAAAATAAACAGTAAAGTCTCTTTAATTTTCACCACATCCCAAACGACTCACAGCATCTTTAGAAGACCATGTCCTCGCGGGAACTTTGACTGCACTGCGTAAAGAAGACCAGAGCAGAAACTTAGCTCTGGACCAAGGCTAGCCATTGTGGCACTGCACCTCGGCTAATACTCTCCTCTGAAAGTCCAAGTTTATTCTGATAGGTATGTACAGTTTAACTCCTGAACCAATGTCCCTGCCATGTGTTGAAATAGCTTTGACAGTACATCTTGCAGATTTTTCTGTTGTGATTTAGGTACTCTATAATGATAATGCCTGGGGACGGAGTGTGGTTTGGTTTGGTTTGGTTTAGGCAGCCTGCTATGCCCCTGCTAAGATAAGGGAAAGGCCAGATTTTCTCCTCTACTGCAGCCTGATGTGTGGAATCGATGCTTAAACTCGCCTGATGCAACAAGAGCTATACTATTGTATATTTGTAGCCTGATGGGATGTAGCCTTCTCTAGTTGCTACTCCAGGCTGTGTCCACAGGGTAGGACCTCAAAACCTCCTTCTGCTATAGAGCCCTAGAGGCATATAATAGCTTGTGGAATATATTTTTACCAGGAAGGCTTCCTAGGAGCCTACATAGTGCTTGGCCCACACAAGTGGTGTGCTTAGAGTGCCCAGTATGGAGAACAGTTGGGTGTTTGCCATCACCTTGCAAAGGGTGCAAAGCCCAGGGACGGGGTTTACAGTGGGATAAGACTTCAATCGTGACTACCTTTGCTGCTGCTGCGAGGGCAGGTTCATAATGTGCGTAATCTTAAGGATCTAACCCGCATGTGTGGAGAGAGTGAAACCCGTCATACTGATTCACAACAGTCACCACATTGGACAATAGAAAATACAGAAGAGCCAGATATCTGAAACCTCCATCGAGCTTCTACAGCCTATGCCTTCCAGCAAAGCTTTTTAGACTGGGTCTATTCTATGCATAGTAAAATAGGGACAGAGCCCTCAATTCAACCATAAGGCAGAGGAGAGAATAATTCATATCCTGAACAGTACCCGAGGACTAGTGTGTAAGCTCCCCAAGGAATGGTGATACTTCGCTATCTTATTCAATAAAAAGTATGTAAGCTGTACCTGGATCAAGGATCTAACAACTAATTTTGTGATATTCTCTTACTGCTCTATCTTATCAACCTTTCCAGTATGTCACAATACATAGTACAAAAAACTCAGACCCCTTGAATCCTAAAACATAAACATCTGTTCCCTGAAAAATTTCTCTGCACTCCAGAGGATGTGAATAGCATCTTTTTTTGGTTCTTCCCTCCTTCCTTCCCCCACGAAACTCACTGTGGTGGTGCTCATAAGAAACATCTCTGGCACAGGGGATCTGAACCCTTTTAGGGTGAGTTTGCAAATGTTTTAATCACTTTGTGATGTACTTTTCAACTTCAAAGAGAACCTGAGAAATGCCTTTAATACAATTTATGATTCCAGTTGCCCCTCCGAGGATTGTCTTTGACCCTGAGGAGATTTTTCAGAAGTTGTGTAAATCCAGAGGGTGGCCCCTTCAAACCCTTTAGATTCTACAAAATGCAATCCCTTGACTCCTGAAAACTCTATAAAACAACCTACTGGCCCAGCCGTTTTTTCCTAAAAGCACTTTGCAACCCTTGAGGTACACGGAAACAAGATTAAATGCTTTTTTGCACTGTAAGACTACATAGGAACACAATAACTTTCTAAAGTCCATCAATACAATGAACATTCTCTGGGTTTGTTTTTTAAATTTATAAATGCTCTTATAATGGATACCAGTAAAGAAGTACTCCAGAAATTCTACTTTTCCAGGAAGTATTTCTTCAAGCAACCCAGAAGTCCAATCCAGATAAGGTGCTGTAAGACAACTGTAGTACTCTATTGAAAAGAAGGACATAACCAAGGGCTTTGTTCTCCTGTGTTTGAGAAGGTGGAAAAAAGAGGCTAGCCATAAAAAAATATTGCATATTTCAACTGTTTTTTGAGACAAGACATGATTATTTTCCAGTGCTGTTATTGCTGTTATTTAACTCCACCAGCAGCAGTGGGACAGGAGCTGCAGAACAGGGAAGCACAGAGAATCCTGTGCATTCTGTGTCAGGTGGATAACTGAGGGATGAGTGTGTGCCAGTGTGCTCTAAGTGATATGCCTTTTCAGTTATGCAGCAAAATGCAGAGTTTTTGAGTGACTCAACAGATTTCTATATTCCCAAAGAGCTGAAAGCTGAAAAACAGGATTATCCTTCACTGTGGTTTACTTTGTGCTATGAAAAGCAGAGTTCAAGTAAAGTCCTAGTAGTAAATGGGAGTACCACAGTGGTTTTGCAGCAGTTGAAACACTTGTCACCACCAAAACAGATTCAGTGACTCACCACAGCTTGAGTCCATATGCTGACTCTAGTCAGCAAATGCAGCGCGGGAGACTTCAGACTTCTTGCTGATTAGCACCCAGTACCTTGTTCTTTAATTAAACCAATCTTCTTAAATGTAATGGTAGTAATGGTATATCATCAAATGGAGCAGGTGGAGAGAAGTCCAGGCGGCCATTTTTTTAATGGAAATGGTAACTGTGAAAGTGAGTGTGCTACAGGATTCAATGTTAATAGCATGTGATAAGAGGGAGAAGTATCCTGAAATATAAAACTAACGCTTTTGTTGGAATCACAGAAAAATTAGGTTGGAAGGGACCTTCAGTCAAAGCAGGGGCAACTTTTAAGTTACATCAGGTTGCTCATTCCAAACATAATTCAAAGTACATCCTGGCAAGACAGTGAAGAAGATTCACATAAGGATTTTATTTGTTTCTCCCATGGTCCTGAGGAATCAGTCCATTGCATTCACAAGCTCCTTGAGGGTTTTGATCAATTGCTGCTCTAAAATACAGGAGTAAAATGCAGGACACAGCTCCAAAATATTACATGCTGTGTTTCTGCTCTCACTCTTCCCTGGGTCTTCTTTCCTTGATGCGCTTCTGCATAGCACAGGCTAGGTAACAAGAAAAAGTAGCAGTGTTCACATAGGGAAACTACAGGTATCTGAAGTTAACCTGAGCTCTTGTGCTCTTCATGAAGAGAGAGGCTTACGCAGAGCACCAAAGTTGAAATCCTGCCCCGAGTTGTCCTCTGGAACTCTCTGTCCCTACTGAGTAGGAGACTAATTTCCAAATCTAGGCCACTGTCAAAAGTGGCCTAAAAAACAGTTGCCTCCCAGGGTGCAAGCTGGTGTCAAATCAGAATCCCAAAAGGCCTAGGTGGCCTTACCATCCAGGAAGTCACATATTCATAGCCAACTTTTTGCATGTTGTCAGTGTCTTAAGTGCTTGCTTGCGTCTTATCTGGCTAGTGCAAAGATTAATCAGGTGCATATAAGCAATCTGGCCCAGTATTACAAAGATTATACAGTCCCTTTACACACAGTAAGCTGTTGACTTGAATTTAGTGGAAGGAATGATTTTTCTCCTGCAGAATCATCACTGCTTTCTTCATTGTTTTTTTCTGATGCTTCTAATTGTTAAAATACTTATTCTAACGTGCTTCCCTGCTCTACTCACTTTTCAGCACCTGAGTAAGTGGTCAGTGGAAATATCCGATTAACAAATATTTCTCAGTTGTATTTTTCTTATTTTAGGAAAGCATTCTCTTAGTCAATTTTGAAACAGATACTGCAGCTCCTCATATGACTTGACGCTTGAACAAACCTGTCCCTCATGTAAGACATGATGTCCAAACTGGCTGCAAACTGAGAGCTTCACATCTAGGGGAAATGGCAAACATTGCTCTGGAAAGACTGAGACCTTACTGTGTGCTCCCCTCTGTACTTTTGCAACCTCTCTAAAAGGTAATTGCTATTTGATGCAATGATATAAGGAAACTTTTTTTGTTTACTTATATTCCCTCAACACTTGCTATACTTCATTTGGCTTGGATCCCACACACACCATGAAGGAACAGTAACTCCTTTGACTTCAAATTATTTTTTTCCTCACTACTCTTAGACATTTTCACGATGACTCAGCTCTTCCCTAGACCTACGTTGACCAGAGAGATTCTGACCAGATCTGAATCTCAGCAGAGATTCAGATGAGCTGTTTCCTATTCATATTGCTTCGTGGACCGTTGGTTTGGGAAGCAAGTAAGAAGCCTGGATTCTTTTGTTCTCTACCCCTGAGCATTGCTTCCACAAGCATACAAATAATCTTTCCCATCGTCATACTTGCAATGCAAATCTGTGTATAGTTTTAAATTCCATTCATTTATTCCTTTTTTTTCTGTACTGTTACCTTCACATAAAAGGGAGATTTTCTAGCTATCAGTAAATTCTGTAAAGAGTTTTGAGTAACGCTCTTCTTGCAAGTGATCATTTGAATAGCAAGTGATCATTTGTCAGATTTGATGCACATTTGCCTCGGGTAGAGGTAGTCAACGGATAAAGCTAGGAATTTTTCTTACTGTCTTACACATTTGATCTACTCTTCCCACACTTGCAGCAACAGTAGACTAACACGACTGACTAACTACTGTTTCTTTCCAGTGTAATAATGATCTGAAGGTCTCTGTTCACAGTTTCAAACACAACTTTACATAATACTAATTACTCTTCCAGTAGGATTAGAGAACTACAGTCATGAAATTTAACAAAAAAGGTGCTTAGATATGGCATCTTTTCACTGCTATCTGATGGGCATGAGTGAAAGAAATGTCCACAAAAGGTCCTTGACACAGGCAAAAAGAAAGGGAAATATATTCAACTTACTCTAGGGCTGGCTGACAGTGGGCAAACTGTAGACATTGAAGGGCACCCTTCCTACAGCTTCAGTAATGGAGTTCCTGCTGTCAGATGAAGGGAATTCAAACCACTTTATTTCTTAAGGGGCTATTTTCCCACCTAAGGGCAAGAAAGGGGTCCTGTTTGAACATGCAAACTACACTTAAGAAGTATTATATGCTAGCATACAGGACTGAGCTGGGGGAGAAATGTTTTTCTTTGAACTTCAACTAACTTTACATGCAGTGAGATTGTACTTTATACTCTCTTCGTGCATTGTACTTCATCCAAGACTCCCCAAAGCTTTTATGAATGCTTGAATGTATTCCAGCAAATGGATCAGCAGGAGCAACGGAGGTTTTTCTCTAGTTTTGCCAGACCCTGGGCAGCCTAGGCTGCCTTGAAAGTCCACTGAAGTTGATGGGCCTTGGTTGGTCAGCCTCTATCTCCAACAAAAATTCAAGTTTCAGATTATAACACCGATTCAGTTCATTATGATCAGTGTCTATTAATCATCCACAAACATATGCCAAAGGATATTTCAGTAGAAAACCTAATTTTCCTTATCACTGCTTTAGCATTAGAACTAACTTTAAACTCTGATTTAACTATTACTAATGGATACTATAAGATAATATCTGGCATTTATAGTCACATTTATGCAACAGTAAATGCAATAATATTGCTTGATTAGTCCAAACTATGTGAAGTAACTGAAAAAAAGCTTATTAACATACAGCTTGGTTTAAGGTAAAATCACTTAAGTGATCTTAAAGTATAAACCATTTTCTTCATATTAACTCTTTTAATAGCATACAATGCTAACACATAGTTTTAGAACATTAGGCAAATTCAGAAACAAGGGATGTTATTTATAGTGTTCTTCAGTGCAGCTATTTCTGTTCTCAATTATTTTTTTTTCTTTTCTCGTTTGCCAGTCTGTAGTTAATCTGTAAAGCACTGCTGTATATAGTCATTTTCTCCCTTTCAAGACATAGATACAATCATTTAGGTTCCACTCACAACGTCAGGGGAAAGAAATTTGATACTTTATCCTTCTGAGTGCCATAAATAAATAACACCAGATAGTGAAAAAGAGAACACCGATACTTTCGGGCATAGAAAATAATTGAGAAAGCATATGCTATTACTTTCATTATTACTCTGTTCCCTAGTCTTTCCTTTTTACCTGATTATGCCTGGGTTTGTTATGGGAAGCTAAGCATCTGACTACCTTTGGTTCTTGCCAATAGTCTCTGTAAAAGCCTGCAAACAGCAACAGTGCTCCGAAACACTGCAGTGATTCTGAAACAGGGATTTCTCTTTCTACCTTCACACATATTCCAAAGGATTGTGCAGGGTCTCTTCACAAGCTCTCTTAAGAGGTGTCTGCAAAGGCCTTTGTCTCAGCTTTCCAGAACAGTCCAACATAGCCAGTGAAGGAATGCTATACAACATTAACAGTATAGTATTTTATTCTCATATACTATTTGATAATATTTGGGATTAACATTTTTTTGGTTCATTCCTTTGAGATTGTTTCTAATATTTCTTACCAATAAGACAGGAAGAAGACAGAAACAGTTTTATTTAGAGAAGAACTTTTTTAAAAGGAAAAGCATACATGCAGTTTTCTACTCAGTTATTTATCAAGTATGTTTGGGTGGGTTTGTATCTTTTGTAAGTAAACATACTTACAGTACAGTGAACACTCTAACAAAGTATACTGGAAATTTTCATACAAAACCAGTATGACTGTGACAAGCTTATTCAAATGGCGTTTGACAGGAACATAGATTTTCTTTAAAACTGATTTTTGGACATGTGACTGAAGACCTCAGATAGACAGACTCTTATCAGGAATCTTGGGCACAAGAACATGTAGAGAAAGTTTGTGATTATTTTTTTTCCCCTCAGTGGTCATTATGAGGATGTCCATGAGTCAAAAATGTAGTATGACTGCTTTTGAGAAGATTTTTCACCTTTTTTCAGAGATGTCTTACAAATGTCATATTTCTCTTTATTTATATGTGTCCCTTTGGTACCTTAAGTCTAAGGTACATCAGAAGAGGTAATGATGCAATAATGATGCAAAGTTCAGATATTTCTATGCTTTTGCCAACTTCTAGTCTGTAAAGTTGTCAAAATAGCTTCTTTTTAACAAAGACAAGCCTGTAGTATCAATATTATCAGTTCCACCTTGTTTGTATTAGATTGCTCGTGAATACATATTTGTTTAATCAAATTTTTTAATCACAGAATAATTAGGTTGGAAGGGATCTCTGAAGGCCATCTATTCCAACCCCTGCTCAAGGCCAGTCAAATCAAATCAGTTTGCTTAGGGTGGTGTCCAGTTGCTAATCCATCTCTAAGATTCCCAGCCTCTCTGGGCACCCTCACGTTTGACCACCCTCATGAGGTTTGGGGGGGGGGCGGGGGGTGGGGGTGGTGTTATGGTAATATTATTAATAATAATAATAATAATAATAATAATAATAATAATAATAATAATAATAATAAATCAGAATTTCCTGTTTTCCAATTTGTGTCCATTGCATCTCGTTTTATCACTGTGCACCTCCAATAAAAGCCTGAAAGCATCTTCTCTGTATCCTCTGATCAGGTAATTATAATATCTTTCCTTAGAACTCCATGAAGAAAGGCATTCATGAAAATTGCCAATAATAATAATATGCACTGCTCATTGTTGACCAATTTGTAAATGAATTGTTCATCCCTGAAAACAATACTGCGTAGGCAAAAATATATAGGTTGCATAAGTTCCAATTATTTCATCAGCTGATTTATTCACTCTCTGCTACTTTGTGAAAAATAAAAAAATAAGTAAGAAATCAGCTAGAATTCTAAACATAAATGAAATCTAAATTCATTAGATGATTTATTCCTAGGAACTAAGTTAGCCACTTTGACTTATAATGGAGCTTGAAGAAGGGAAAATGGTATCCTCCTAACAAAAATCAGATTGCTTCCTAATTACAATGTTATATGTTCCAGAGCCGTGTAGTCTTTTGGGTTTTGTCTGTATTTTTCTCGGAGAAGAGACATCCATATAAAACAGCTGCAGCTCCAAAAGGACTTTCAGTGGTAAATTGATTTGATTGACTCAAATTTGATTACATACTGGAAACACATTTAGTTCAAGTTAAGCACATTAGCACGCATCAGCTAGAATAAAATTCCAATTGCTTCTTTGTTATTCATTAATGGAACTTAATGACTCCAACAAAACATTAATGAAGAAAAAATATTGGCTTGCATAATTCATTTGGAAAAATTAATTAATTGTTGTATTAAGGGCAGCCTACTCCATACAGTAATTACTGAAGCTTTGGTGGGGAATTACTTCATGATATTTATTTTGCAAGCTGTTGTTTACTCCTTTCATTCCACATTGATTTCATTACGCAGATAGTATATTTTTCTTGCAGAAGGAAATTAAACACACTTTGAAATGATGATCATAACTAAGTATTTACAATTGATAGAGTGACTGCATTTTTACACTCAAGCTGTTAACATGATGTTTACTACATTCAGCATCTATTGGAAAGATGAGAAAATTTGTCTAGACATAATATATGAAGTAAGGAAAGACCTTTGCAAGAGCTAATTTGCCAGTTCCAGTGGATGACAGAAGTAGTCACTTCAGCTCAGGTGTACCATTCTAACAAGTAGAAAATAACTTCTGGGGCCGTATTTTCTTCTTGCGAAGTTCCATTAAGAAATATGTGAGAACTTCCCTAAGACCTTAATATTAAGACAATGAAGGCATCTTCTAGAAACATTTTTTTTTTGCTTTTGTTCACATATTGCTTGACAGCTACAAACAGAAATTTTATTTCAATGGACCTAAAACTTTAGGTAGAGCTAGACCTAAATCAAGACAGAAGTCCCTACAAGAGTCAGGTAGTAAGAGTTGCGATCCAACCCCCTTTCCATCACACATGTTTTAATCCTATGGACTTGTTGGGTCTGATGGGACGCCAAATCCAATGCATTTACAGGTGAGACATTGCAGTGCTTATTTTTTTGGCTCCTAGCATCCAGAACTAGGGACCAGCCAAGGTCTTGGTCTGCTACTCACCCAGATCAGGATTTGGTCAAAGTACTCTGCAGCTCTTACATGGGCCATGGATCAAAGTTTCCTTAGCATGGAGATCAGATCATCATGGAAAGAAAGGGAAGGAGGAAATTGGTGTGCCAAGGGGACTGGGGCTTGCTCTAAACCCCAGAAGAGGGAAGTGTTGTGAGGTTCCCATATCCACTCATCCATCCATGGATGGTTCCAGCATCCATCCCAACCATTGTGGTATGTAAACGAAACACCCCATAAGGGGGTCCAAAAATGCAAGCTAGACCAAGCCAACAAAAATGCTGCACACAAATTTTTTCTCTCCTTTTTGTTCTAGGTTCATGGTTAGGCATGCAGCTCCTTTTACTTTATGTTCATGGCAGATCAGTTTCAATGGAAGGAAAGCATGAGCCAAGAAACCACTCAGTAGGGCACTTGTCAGTGGAAGATGTGGGCTGAGCCGACGAGAGCACTCCTGTTCCCCAGGTGAACGTTTTGTGCTACTTCTTCATGCAACAACTAGGTTTTCAGAGAAGGCAGACACTCAAGCAGGGAGCATAAGTGCTTGTCTCAGGATCCTGGCCCTATTCTGTAAATAAGGCAAATAGAAGCTCAGTATGTAATTCCTACTTTTAAAGGAGTCTTAGTTCTTTGCTGGAGCTAACCCTTAGCTAATAAAATTAATTTTTAATTGAAACTTGACATGAAAGTGAGTTTAGGTTAAATAGCAGCTGGTATCATTCAGTAGTCTTGTTGACAGCAGAAACAAAGTTTGCCTGGAGGGATACAGTTGACTGGAAGCAAGTGTCACTTACCTAATAATGGACAGCCAAGAAGAAGAAAAAAAAAATACAAACACAACACTTCCTTTAAGTGTTTCTCCAAGGGCAGTAGGATTTTTGCTTTGTTTTGTTTCCTTCCCTGGAAAAGAAATGTTATTTTATCAGTGTTAGGTGAAAGGGAAATGTGTGAGTGAAAATATTATAGACTTCTAACCAGGCTCCCAGAAGAGCCAGTTCACTGAGCACTTGGAAAATTCTGCAGGCTCTAGATGTAAAGTGGAACCATATGTCATCATATTGATAAAACTGTACAAAATAAATCAGAGTTTTGTTCTGCAGGTTTCTCATTGCTGCTTAGAAATTTGGGGGTTTTAATGAACAGTGCTTGGCTATTTAATTAATGCTTTAATAGCAAAACAAAAGCTGCTTATATGTCTTTTGGCATTTCAATCACAGCCTATGCACCATGTATGGTTTCGGTTTTCTTTTTTTCCCACTTAAGAAATTAACTTTAGCAACTCCTGCTGCCAAACCAGCAAAGAAACTGCCTGACCACAGGAGATATGATCCAAAGCTTACTGTAATTTATGTGATCTTCTCACTGCATTTAGTAGGATTTGCATTAAATTTTGTACTTAGCAATATGCATGGAACATAGCAGGATAGAAAACAGATACTGGAGATGCATTACTTTAGGTGGTCACAGTTGGAATGAATTGCTAAAATCCTCTAGAAATAGTTTTCTTAGGTGACTTTTCTACAAATACGAAGTAGTCTCATTTTACTACTGAGGCATGAGACAAAAGACTGTAGGCAATTGTCTTTGGGGGGGCGGGGGGGGAAAAGAGGACTCTTTTTCCAATTTCTCCTACCATAACAGTGAAAAGGACATATTGTTTACGTAAGAGGTAGAAAGTGAAACTCTACTACCAAATAAAGACAGAAGTTTCCTTCATCATAGGTGAAAAAGAGATGATTAGTAGAAGATTTAAACTTTCTTTTCATTAGCTGTTCACTAGTATGTAGGACTTTCCTGAGCATGACCTACAATATCAAAGGCTCAGCAGCTTCTGTGACTTTTACCCATTGGCAAGGGTTGACTGGCATGACAGGCTGGATTTTCTGCTGCTTTTGCAAGCAAAGGACAGAACTAGGAAAGAATATGGGGAAAACTCCAAGGCGCTGCAGAAGATTCAAGTCTTCAGTCTCTCTCCTGTCAGGCAGTGCCAGGCCAGCAGCAAAATGGAAGGGGAAGAAAGAAATGGTGGAAACGAGATTTTTTTTTTCCCTTTTCATTTTCAGTGAATGAAGACCTAACATGCCACATGATGGCAGCACAGGCTGCAAAATGCAAAGGAGTTGCTGTACACAGTAATGGGAACAGCGAAGATAAACTAATGTTGAATCTCCTGTCTTGCAAATGCTTCTGAGGAGTAGGGTGTCACTGAATGCAACCGGCTGCAAAGTGCAAACCTGAGCTTTTCCTGTACACTAGTCATGTCTACGGAGAGCACTTTTCCAGTAAGGACGCTCTTCTTGAGATCAATAGGTATTTCTGCCTATAACTCCTAATTATAAGGAGTTATTGTCTCTAGTGACCTTCTTTTACTTTCCCACTGCCCCAAATTTTCCATGCTTTCTTTAAACAGCAATTGCTTCAGCTCAAGATGCAGTTGCTGCACTCTGGGACCTGCTCCACCCACACAAGCCTAAGGTTATGGGCATGCCCAGGGCAGGGCATGCTTGAAGGCAGAGACTGGTTCTAGCGGAAATCTCTGCTTTCCATGTACAGCTGTCTCTGGCACCATTTCAAAAATTTCAGGTTTCAAAAGGAAAAGCAAAATGAACCACAGGAAGGAAACTAGGCTGTAATTTTGCTACCTGATTGAAGGTGAGCTTGGGAGCTGTGATGGAGAAGGGTTGACTTTGAAAGCTGAGCAGGGTGCCCTTCTCTGCTGCCTTTTTAACCTCCCTTTTCTTTTTTTGGCTTCCTTTCTGTCCAAGCTTAATCCTGACCATCTGACTCTGTGCTCCTTTTTCATCTGTCAACGATTAAGTATATAGTAGACAAACATGCAGTAAATGAAACTATGAAAACCATAGTGCTTACAAATTGAAATAGCAGTCAAGAAACAAAAACAGATATATCACTTATCTGGATATGGGATAGTGGTGCCTTTTAATTCTATTTCATCCTAAAATGATTTGTGGAAGATTTTTGCAGTTTAAGAGTTACTGCAGTGTTTAGTCTGCATTTTGCTTGTTTGCAGTAGCCCAGGATGCAGTTTTGGGTTGGAACAGGTATTTTAAACTCTCACTTTACTGCCATCATATGCTGCCATCCTGAGGCCAATTCTTGCAGTGCATATTAAACCGTGCAAACTACTGGCTGGCTGTGCCGGACTGCACAAACGCTGTGCTTCACTGCTTAGTGAAATATAACTTCAGATCACCATCTGAGTCTATTTAAAATCATTGCAATTTCAGAGGTAGCTCAAGATAATTTTTTATTTTCATTCCAAGTAGGTAAATTAAATTTCATTTTTAATAAGCACACAACCTTCTATTGTATTTTTGGTTTGTATTTTTGGTTTGAAACCGTGCTAACTACTATTTTTACAACTGAAGCCTAATTTGATATACTCCTTCATTAGATGCATATAATTCCACCTGATACAATTATTCGTTGCCTTTCATGGATCATAGATTATCTGTCTGTAAGTGGTGTATAACCTGTAACCTGTTATCTTTGAGTCCTAAATGCTGTCCTAGAATTGGAGGGATGAGTATGTTATCTTCATAGCTGCATACTATGTCTAATGTATGTTTTGGTCATAAGAAAAAACCCTGAAATGAAACTCAATATTGAAGATAAGCAATGAAATATGGAGGGAGGGAAACTGAGAAGATATATTTTTATGATTACTCAAAAAGCTTAAATACTTAACCGAGCTAGTAAGAACCTTTGTAGGTTCTTTCCTTTGTGAATCCACATGCAATATCTTCCTCATCTTCTTTCATTGATTGAGTCATGGAGAGTGCTGAACCTATTTTATCACACCTTTTTCATGGGAATGTTCATCTAGGTACTCATTCTTGCACCTGCTCTCCTTTCTTTTTTTTTTTCCCCCTGTTTCTCAAGGAAGGCAGTTAAGAATTTCCCTGGGCAGAAACGGAGTCCCACAAGTTTCTATTGCAACTCACCATGGCAGAACGGGTGAAAGACTGGGTGTAAGGCGAGATTTGCTCCTCTGTTCAACCGTGGATTCCTGTGTGCCAGGGATTTGCTTTGGCCTCTGCTTTGGCCCAATAGGCAGAATGGGAGTCGAAATGTCAACCGATTGATGTTATAGCCTGGACTAGTAGTTAATGTAGTCCTGTATTGTGTTTCTAAAATTGACTGCAAACATTTTAAATGATGAAGCATAAAACTCATTATTATTAGCAATGAAATTGCTTGTTTTCAACTAGTGTTGGTCTTACAGTCTGAAACATGATGGCTTTAACAGTTGTCTCTGCCATCCTCCCTAATGTAACTGTGGTGTTTTCTTCTTTGTGTACAACATCAAATGCTTTAGAACTAATTGCATAAGAGAGAGCCTGTCTTCACGTGGCCTACTGCAATATTTAAGATCAGCAGGTACGTTCAGGATGGAGCTCTACTGACAAGAAGCACAGGATGGTGCTTCAGGACATGCACTTTCTGCAGGAGGATCCAAGTTTCCCGGGCTCTCTTTCAATCAGTCTGAAATAGCTGCTGTCACGATCTTCAAGAAACACTGAAAAAGCTCACCTAAACTTCTTCCCAGGGGTTTGACAGCTGGAGAGAGGGAAATGTAGGAGTAGGATGTTGTGGGACAGGAGAAAAAAAACTTCCAAGCTCTCCGTACTTACTGTTGTGGAGTACATTGAGCTATAAAACTGATTCAGTATCTTTATGCTGTGATTTTAAGTTAAACCAAGAATACATACAGCCTGTAGCTAGACGCCCTTTTTAGTGCTTCTACAAACACAAATACATAAAATATGTATTTCTAATGGTTTTCTGCAGGGGTTTCTTTGGGAAAACTTGAAGGGCTAGATCCAGTGGAAGTCAGTTCTGGAAATACTACATCATCTTTAAGCATGAATTGGTATGAGTCTTTTTTATCTCTGTAAGTACATGCAGCTAGATTTGTGTTAATTTTTTTTTTTCTTTAAAGCAAATTTGTGATTTGATCCAATTCTTGCCCATAGAAGATTTCTTAGGTAATCAATTGAGAAGTGAGCTTGGAGAAAAACAGCTTGTAACAGATCTGTGAGAATATTATAATTAAAATATAAATGGCTTGTTGAAACTTGTATAATTATGAAAATCAATGCAGTAAAGACACTCAGTTATTATATATGAATATTAGGAAAAGAGGAGAAGTACAGATTAACTCAACTGAAATACAGAAAAATTTCGTCCCTTTACAGTAACATGAAATAAATTAAGAAACATGAAGTTTGTGAATAAGTAAGTGTTTTACAAAAACTATGATTATCATTTTGAGAAAAAAGAGTCATGTTTTCCATTGTAAGATGAATGCAAATGTTTATACTCTTATGAGTACACAAGAGAAACCACTTAAAAAATAGCACCATATGGTAAAAGTCAGGTGGAATACTGCGGTGCTGTTACATCTGTTGACTGGAGAAGCAGCCAACTGTGTTAGGCAATGTTGTACATCTGATAATGCTGTCCTTCACCTTTCAATCAAATGCTTTTTTGGTTCACTTCTGTCATGGTTTAACCCCGGTAGGCAGCTAATGCAGCTGCTCACTCACTCCCCCGCAGCGGGATGGGGGAGAGAATCATGAGGGTAAAAGTGCAAAAACTCATGGGTTGAGATAAAGACAGTTTAATGGTTAAAGCAAAAGCCGCCTATCAAGCAAAGCAAAACAAGGAATTCATTCACTACTTCCCATGGGCAGGCAGGTGTTCAGCCATCTCCAGGAAAGCAGGGCTCCATCACGCGTAACGGTTACTTGGGAAGACAAACACCATCACTCTGAACGTCCCTCCTTCCTCCTTCTTCCCCCAGCTTTTATTGCTGAGCAGACATCATATGGTATGGAATACCCCTTTGGTCAGTTGGGGTCAGCTGCCCTGGCTGTGTCCTGTCCAATCTTCTTGTGGACCCCCAGCCTGCTCACTGGCAGGGCAGTGTGAGAAGGAGAAAAGGCCTTGACACTCTGTAAGCTCTGTTCAGCAATACCTAAAACACCCCGAACTTATCAACACTGTTTTAATCACAAATCCTAACCATAGCACTATACAAGCATTGTGGTTTAACCTCAGTCAACAACTGAGTACCACACAGCTGCTCGCTCACTCCTCCCCTCCCCTCCACCCCGGTGGGATGGGGGAGGGAATTGGAAGAGTAGAAGTGAGAAAAACTCGTGGGTTGAGATAAAAACAGTTTAATAATTGAAATAAAATAATAATAGCAATAATAATAATGTGATAACAATAACAATAACAATAATAATAATACACAAAGCAAGTGATGCACAGTGCAATTGCTCACCACCCGCCGACCGATGCCCAGCCAGTCCCCGAGCAGCGGCCCCCCCGGCCAGCTTTCCCCAGTTTATGTACTGAGCATGACGTCCCATGGTATGGAATGTCCCTTTGGCCAGTTTGGCTGTGCCCCCTCCCAGCTCCTTGTGCACCTCCAGCCTTCTCAGTCGGTAGAGCGTGAGAAGCTGAAAAGTCCTTGACTCATGTAAGCACTACCTAGCAACAACTAAAACATCGGTGTATCATCAACATTGTTCTCATCCTAAATCCAAAACACAGCACTGTACCAGCTACTAGGAAGGAAATTAACTCTATCCCTGCCAAAACCAGGAAAACAAGCTACTATACCCCAGCCAAAACCAGTACAACTTCTTTAGAATATACACTCTGTAGTGTAGGCTCTTCTCATTTGCCATCTGTTTGTATAGATTAGGCACAGTGAACCTCTGACCTATGAGTCTTACTGTTAACCGGAGTAACTTAAGACACTGAAGTCTTTGGCTACAAGGCTGGTACCAACCCTTTTACAGGAATAAAGGATTGAGGTAAAGAAAAATATCTGCTGCAATCTGAAGAGCATAAACACTGTTTCTCCAGCACGTAGCACCATTATACTTTTTTACTCCCAACCCCCATTTCAGTGGTGTGAGTTCCTTTCCTAATATTTTTCATGGAACTGGAATAGTTTAGACTAATACCTTGGCAAAAGAGGTTGTCTCAGCCAGAAAAAAATAATAAATCCAGTTATTGAATAGACTGTAGAAAAGTTACACTATGTTAAAATGGGAAATTGGACAAAGATCTCCTTCTGTCTGTCTTAAAGTACTTCACTATGTTATTGGCCAGCTGTCGGTTAGCTAAAGGTGAGCAACTTAGGTAGTTGAAGGAATATGTAACTAAATCAGCATTTGTTGCCAGCTAAGCAAATGGGTTTAAAAGTAAGGAGCAGGATGTCTGCTAAATTATTATAAGAAATAATGTCCCCTAAGTTATTATAAGAAATGAACTCCAAAATCCCAAACCATCCAAGGAGAACAATCTGCCCAGAAGTACTACTGACTAATTATACTAGGATGACTATGACAGTGTTTCTCCACTGCAAGTCCCCGAGTTTCTCTCCGTGTAAGTTCTCTGTCTGGACAGAAAAGCTACCAACTGGTTTATCCCTGAGAATGAAATGACAATTTGAATATTGAGGGTATGAATGGAGATAGAGAACCTGATATGTTCTGGGGGAACTGGGACTGTTTAGCCTGGAGAAAAGGAGGCTCAGGGGAGACCTCATCGCTCTCTACAACTACCTGAAAGGAGGTTGTAGCGAGATGGGTGTCGGTCTCTTCTCCCAAGTAACAAGCGATAGGATGAGAGGAAATGGCCTCAAGTTGCGCCAGGGGAGGTTTAGATTGGATGTAAGGAAAAATGTCTTTACTGAAAGAGTGGTGAAACATTGGAAGAGGCTGCCCCGGGAAGTGGTTGAGTCCCCATCCCTGGAGGTATTTAAAAGAGGTGTAGATGAGGCGCTTAGGGACATGGTTTAGTGGGCATGGTGGTGTTGGGTTGACGGTTGGACTCGATGATCTTAGAGGTCTTTTCCAACCTCAATGATTCTATGATTCTATGATTCTATGATTCTATGTCTTGCAGTGCAACTTTTTCAAATAAGACCTGCGTAGTATGTGTATATTCCGCATTACAATAGTAGCTCTCCTATTTACAGCACTAATTCTGTTTTATATAGAGACAGTCAGTGCACTGGGCTGAAGTGACATCCAATACAAATCTGTCTTTGGCTTTAGCTAAAATCTCACTCCCTTTCCACAGCATAAAAGTTTTTTGTGCCTTTGCAAAGTGTTTCAATTTCTTCCTTTCAGAAGATTTAACTGTTCATACCCCAGTAAAAAATCTGCTCCTGAGACACTTTTTTTATGTGCTCATACCACACAGCCACATGTGGTTTTGCTGTTTTAGATGGGCATGTGTCTGTGAAAAGGTGACTGGCCACTGTGAAACTGAACACCACTTACCATTAAATCCATGAAGCATGTGACGTTCCAGCAATTTTAGGGCAAAACAGCCCATGTTGTTTTGTCCTGCAAAAAGGTCTTCACCCACAGCCAAGACCAGAACTGACACCTGCCTGGCCTGTGACAGGGTATGTGGTCTGCACCCAGCGAAGTAGCTCCTGGTGCTTTACCCTGATGTTCTTACTATGCAGATTCATTGGGAATCAGCTCAAGAGATGAATGCTGCAAGTCTGAAAGGGCACAAAACTTAAAGAAGTACTGCCAACTTTCTCATCCCTGCATTTGTATCTTAGATAGCAGTGAAGTCTATGCACTACATCCTGGTTCACTTTTCCTGTGAACCTCAAGGGTTACTGCTTATCCCCAAGAGGCATTTTTGCCACTGTTCCTTTTGCTTATAGTCTGCATTTCCTCTGATAGCTACTATATTACAATATTATTATTTTACATATGAACATCATAAAGCATTTGGGAATGCACTTGATATGAACAGCAGTGGGAAAAAAGTGATATAGCAGTTCCACCTACATAGCACAGTGCAGACGAATAGGAACAGATCTGTGGAGCAAACCAACTGATGTTGAGGAGCAGTGTCCACACTGCATGTGTTTCAGGGGAATTTATACTTAGCTATGGCTATTCTGATCCCATGGGCTGTGTGTTCCTGTGTGTTTCACTCTTCAAGGTGAGGGCCAAAAACAGGACAATGAAAAAGAAGATACAATAGAAGAACAAAGAACGTTCACAAGGAAGAAATAGAGATTATGTTGATGACATGTACCTAAGCAAGCTAAAATAAAGATCCACCCCCTGGCTTTTGAACTCCTGCTTCCAGGCGTTCACTGATCATGCTTGTAGTTTGGTGTTCTGTAATAGGCTATTCACTTTGAAGAGTTTAATCTTCCTTATAGTTTAATCTTCCTTTCAAATATGATTTTCTGATGATTGTGTTGGCCCAGTTGCCTCACAGGGCATTGTATTTTAATGTTACTTTCCAAGAGAGTAAACTAAAGAGTCTTACGTCTTTTGGCAAGATTAGCTTTACTGCGTGTCTCATGTGGCAGGAGTCAGCTTTAGTTGCTCAACATCTCTCTTCTTCTATTGCGTTTATGTTTGATCTTGTCCATGACTGAATCATTGTTGCAGGAAATTTTGCAATCATTCTTTGACAATTTTTATTATCATAGTAATTTTGTTGAGAGCCAATTAAATCATGTTAGTAAGACATGTTTGGACAGTAAGAAGAGACTGCCTTGCAGCAGCAGAACAATACTCAGTAACAGTGTCAAATCACATCAAGTAGCAAAACTCACAAAGAGATATATGAATTTCAGCTTGCTTTTTAAAGCAAGTTGCATGACCAAAATAGAGACTAAGAAGCAAGTTGATGTAAATTGGATATTTGTACATCTGCTGATGGATGCATAGGAGGAAGCAATGCTTTTAAATATATTTCTCTCCTCTTCTCTCTTCTCCTCTCTTCTCTTCTCTCTTCTCCTCTCTTCTCTTCGCTTCGCTTCGCTTTGCTTCTCCTCTCTTCGCTTCACTTCGCTTCAGAAATTTTATTCATTGAGCAATTAGGAATTTTAGCATTTTGAAGGGTTGCTGGAATACATGTTGTCTCTGCTCATTTCCTCTCATAGCCTTTTTCTTTCCTGTGTTTGTCTGGAAGGGAAAGGAGTATTTGATGCAAATCTCAAAGACAAACAAATCAGAAATACCATTTTGAGAAATGGAAAATGTTCATTTCAGAACACCAGGAGATGAAGATGGTATTCCTTCTGTAAATGTGAAGAATTACTTTCTCGGTGCATTAAAATTGTAACAATTTTTTGTATAAGCTCAAAAATGTAGTTGGTGCAATACTTCAACTTTTTCTTTTTTTTTAAACTTGGCTTAAAAATTGTTTTGAACGACTCATATTCACACAGCCATTATCTACATTTAAGCTAACTGGTTTTGATATGTGCCTTCTGCCTTGATCTTAACTACTTTTAATATTCTTTTCATTCTTAGTATGATGCTATCAGTTGTCCCAGATTCTGCACCTACGATGTCATCAAAAGTTTTCTGTGCTTCACTAGCAATATGTTCATCAGTTCCTGCACAGCTATAGACTTACTAGTTGATCCAGACAAACAAATCCTGTTTTCCTTGTGCATCTGAGTTTCACAGCCCGGGTGCATATGACCTTGACTTAAATGATATCAACAAATTTGTCACTTGATGTTTTTATAATATTAAACCTGTCTCCTTTCTGCTTTTATTGCAATGAACCTGTCTTTCCATGTGGGGTGCCACAGATAAATATGGTAGCTGTTGCTGAACGCAACTAGAAAAATATTATATCCCCATGTATCTCTAAATTTAGTGAAATTTGATAAGTCCAGGAAGAACCTCATGCAATATTAATTTAGGGATGGCCTCTTACTGCATCAGACAGAAGAGAGGTTTATAGCAGATCCCAGATCTCGCATTCCTTTGACAAGCTGCTGGGTCGTACAATCCCTGCATTGGGCAAGAGTGCCCCAGTCATCGGAGCAGTGTCTACAGTGACATTTTGCTCTAGAGCATTTTGAAGTGAATGTCCCAGTCAGCCCCACTTACTGCAAGCCGGTGCAGTTCTCAGACCAGTTTTGGTACCAGCAAACTGGATTTGTTTAGAAGGAAACTCCATCGAAAGCTCTGCTCTGTGTGTTCATCAAACACACTCATCACCCCTAAAGCAGACGTAAAGCTTCAGCCAGTGAACAGCCCTTTCAATAGCCTCTAGTCACAGGAAGGGGACATTCAGGTCAGGGAACCAGGCTAAATCTTGACTGAGGCCACCTGAAATTGCCCTAACCATCTTCGATGCATAAGCAGAGGCCTTGGCACATAGGGCTTTTACCTACTGACCCAGTGTTGGTGTGCCAGATTGTTTGCTAACGTAAAAGTAGCCTGAGACTCCTACAGCCCCTGCTGGATTAGCCTTTGGGGCTCTGGTCACCCTTTTGTGGAGTGTGCAGGGAGATTCTGGAAAACTCACCCTGTGCTAGCAATTTCCAGCATTATCTTTCAATGGCCCAGCTGCTGGATTTTAAACGATATTTAAGAAGGGAGTGATTGTTCCCTTGTAACCAAATAAATCTATGCAGACAACAAATCGTTTCCAACTTGGTTTTTACTCCACTCCAGTCTTGTCTTGCAGTAATTAACTTATTCCAAATTTTACTTGTGCAAAAATGTTTCAGTTTACTTTCAGTAAAAGAGAAAACCTTGGTTTCAAAGTTAGGTCTGTTCTCATGATACTTATTGATCAATGTTCTCTCTAACTCACTCTCTCTAAAACAGATTGTATGTAGATGCTTATTAAGGCATAAATGTTGAATGATTTGCCTATTTTTTGTTGCAATGTCCATCGCAGCGTGGGCCATAGAGAGGAAATATATACCCTACATGGGGATGGATGTGCTGACTATTCATCTGTCATTCTAATGATGAAAACAGTCAATTAATACTTCCATTTTTTATGTGAATTTACATGCATCATACTACATTTATACTCTAACATTATACTAATAGCTAAATAATGTTCTGTTCCTGTTCTTTTTGACTGCCATTTGCAGTTTCTGTTTCTACCCTACTCATGTTCCTATCATTAATGAAACCAACTTTCAGTCGTAGCTGTGGTCCTTGTTAACAGTAACAGTGCAGCACTAATAGCTTCATGCACAAATGGCAGGGAAGGGAGTATTCTGTCAGTCAGGTCTGTCAGTCTCTGTACTCACAGATCTTTATGTACATAAACGTGTGTGAAACTGTTAGCCACTGTCTGACACCTTGCTACAAATCTGCAGTCGAAAACGTAAGTGCTGTTTCCAGCATCAGCTGATTACACAGGCTATCTCCTGCTTAAATCAAACTGTGCTTTTCAGCTGCAATAACAACTAATCAAACTGTAGTTTATTTTTTGCAACACCTACCCTGCTTTAATCGATTAAACCGTCTCTTACTGTTCAAGCAGAAGTAACTGCCTTGGAACTGCTTAACTATCCAACAGCTTGCAAGGTTCTTCCTCCCCGTTAAAATCGCATCAAACAGATTCTTCATCCCGTCTACATATTTTCCTCTTCTTTTACATATATATTATCATGTGCATGTATATCTCCCAAAAAAAGATAGAAAGCATTTAAAGGTCTAGAAAATGAGTTCCAAAATTTGTATTTGTCAGAAGGGCGGCACTGCAGTTTACTCCAGCAAAGTGTCACAGGAGACGTTAGGGTCAAATGATATTCAGGAGTGAGTTCCAGCCTTTCTGTAACTGTACCAGTTTTCAGAAATTTTATAGTGCTGCATTTCTGGCAGGCATGTATTGCATCGCTGGTTGGACTCTGCTCTTCCCTGCAAACCCATTTCCAGAAATACGATGCAGAGCACAGCAGGCCTGGCACATTCTCCCACGCTTGGCACCTCCTGGGACGCCTGCCCATGGCTCAACAGCAAGGGCTGCCTCGCCAGGGCACAGAGCTGAGAACAGTGTAGAGACCTGCACCCTTGCTACAGGGAAGAATGCAAGAAATGAAGCAGATATTGCTGCCAGAAACTCTCGTTCCTGCTGACAGGTTGTACTTGAGTAAGAGTTTCAGTTGACCTGTCATCTCACACGCTTCCTATTTGAATGGGTGAATGCTACAAAAGGAGTCCTGAGAGCAGAAGTCACTTTTTTTTAAGTGGGGTACTTAGAAAGAAATGCATATTCTTCCAAAAGCAGTGGCTCAGAGACCTTTCACATTGTGTAGCATATCTTATTGTGACACATGAAAATGCAGTACCGAAAGAGGGTGTCAATGCAAACATCTAACAGAAATCAGAATAGACTTTGGCAAAATGAAATAATATTCGTAAGAACGGTGAGGGAGATAGACTTTCATCAGTCAGTGTTTACACCTGACTTCATTCAAAGATAAGCGAGCCTTACAGTGAACAAAAAGGACACAACTATTTCTAACATTTTCCTGTCACTGTTTTTCTGGTAAGAGTGAACCAGGCTGTCTTTTTCCCTGATAATCATGTTACAGACCAGTGTGATCCATGCTATACTGTCACCAGTACACAAACAAATGAGACACCTATCCTAGGAAACAATCTCACTACCTAAAACATCACTAGTTAGAGAAAAAGTTTTGGTTTTTTTGTCCTGAATCTATACTGCACACTAGGCCTAATATTTTGTCGAACAATTTTTTTCTCCCATAAAATTTCTGTAAGATAGATAAAAACTAATAAAGCTAACACCACAGAGGTTATGATTGTCTGTAGTGCTACCTCACATAATGGTAATATTTGAATTTTCATTCTGATACTGTTAGTTCCTTCATAACTTTTAAGTGTAAAAGATTGTGTTGTGTAAATGCTTGCTGGCTATTAAAAGCACTGTGACTCTGGAGTTCTAGCTATCATCTGGTTAATTCAAGTTGCAAGGAAACAACTAAAATTTTACTTTCAGTAACATACAGCCATTGATCGTCAGCGAGGGCTCTTTTGTGTTACTACAGAATTCAGCAGTAGTGTGAGAAAATCATGTATCCTTTGATTATTATGTAAAGGCTTCCTGTATTTGCTTTATGTTAGTGTTATATGTTTAACTTCTTCCCTTTAGTTTTGTTACTGATGTAGTGACTGCTTGAGCTGTGTACAAAACAAAACCCAAGTTATAAGGTGATCTTAAACCGTGTGTTAGCGTGGCAAGGAAAAGGTGCCAACTGCTTTTGTGTTCTAGAGCACAGGTGGAGCATAAAACTTCATCATACACTCTTTGATCTGGTCAAATTATAGCCTCCTTAAAGTGGAGGAAAGAGATGGGTCTTTATGAGCCTATTCGATCTATTTAAATATTTATGTGATAAGTCTGTAGTGGTTTGGTTGTAGTTATGGGATGGCTTAATTATAGGTTGATCTGGCAAAGCTACCTGTATTTAAAGAGTTGCACAATGCTTCCTTGTTTGCCCAAGACTACTTTCAGTCAGTCATAATGATTTCAACAAATGAAGATAGTTTGCATTGAAAATCTAAGTTGTTTGGGATCAGGTGGAGGCTGATTTTTTTCTCAACAGCATATTTACCTTTAGCTCAAAAATATAATGCTTTCTTAGAAAGTGAAAAAAATAAAATATAAAACACATGCACCCACACACAACCTACCTGTTCAAAAGTTCTGATGTCTCTAACTTTTTAAAGAAAAGCTTGACTATTTCCCAGGAATTACTCTACTGTCAGGTATATGTGTATTGGTATCATGCCTGTCACAGTTGATCACATCATGAGTCTGATTTGCACTTTGCAGGTGTCTGTTGGCTCATATGTAAAGGATGACCTTTGTGAAGTGTGTTTCATCTAAGAACCTTGAGGTCGACCAATGCTTTTCTTTCAGTTGTCACTGTAACCATGGGCCTCGTAGCTGAAATTAGATACACAGGTGAGATTCGTTTGACCAAATATTTGAGGCCTTTATCTTCAGATTAAATGAATCATGACCCAAAACTCCATTGTTTAAATCTCTGCTAACTATAAATTCACTGCAGGATGATTATCTCATTTGTAGATGTCTACATTTTTAGATGCTTATGCTAAGTTATTTGCTTTTTCCTCACATACCCTGTACTGCGTCTCCTGGTGTGCAGACAGCCCACTCAGATGCAGATGACACAGGAGCTGAACTGGAAGAAGAGAGGATAAATTGCAACAAAAATGTTTGACATATGAAAAAAAAAAAATAGACCTTTTGGGAGGTAAGAGATGATACCAGTATTAACACAGAAACATGTCCTGGGGCCAGGGCTGAGAAGAAAGCAAAGGGGAAGAGAGAACTAGGGTAAGAGAGGGATCTGGAGGCTAGAGCTAAAGAGGACAAGTCCTAACATAGTATGAGGAGGCTGGGCTCAGAGAACAGAACAAATTGCTTTGGGAGTTGCTTGAACATAAACAATGTTGGTTCTCCAGGCTCCTCCAAACCATATGAAGCTAGTACTTTGGGGCTGCAGATTTCTCCAAGGTACTTGCTGATGGAAAGCATTGCATACAGAGTTTTCAATGTGCTCCAGCCAAAACAAGACTTTAGATGTTTGAAAACTGTGCAAAACAATGTTTCACTTCTGTAGATCTCTTGCTTAGGTTTGCTGATCATCAGTATAACCTGGGCAACTTTTAATCTAGCAAATGTGATTTTTATACATAACCTTTTTTTTAATGTCACAGATTTATCTGAAGACATTACAGAGGTTTGAATGAATATTCATGTTGTTCCACTTCAAGTGGATATATACTGAAGGGTAATAATCAATGAATATTTGGGTGGAAATCAACAATACTTCATGGGAAAACACACACTGTCCTCTAAGAAAGATAAATCTACTAATGTTGTAAGGCCAAAACAAAAACCATGGCAAACGACGATAGATTTCATGGTAGTCTATTTTCAGTATAAGTAACTCTGTTAGACAAGTCAGTGCCCTTCTCATCTCAGGTACATTTCTGTTCTACTGACACAGCCCTTTTAATCCAAAAATCTTGCCTTAGATGCATTCAGAAGGCACTGAGTGGGATTAAAAGAGCAAGAACAGCACCTTGTGTAACAACCTTCTGATAAAAGAATGCTTTGCCCCCTTACCCTCCCGCTGGGAAAATACTTAAAACCAGGAAAAAAGCAAGATCAATGGAAGTCTTCAAATCCCATTTTCATCATGGTGCTTACATATAGCCTCAACTTGAGGTTGACCGAGGTTGAGGTGACTCAACTCAGTTTCAGGCCTTTTTTCTCTCCCCTCCCGCCAGTTTCTTCCCAGCTCAGTTGCCCCAGAACTTGGCACAGTGGATGTAACAACCCTCCATCTCATGGATATGGCCAGCACACAAATGCTGAGCTCAGCCGTCTGACACCTGCTGCTCGATGATGCAGCATAGAGTGCCAGGGCACATGGACCCCATCCACACTGCCTGTGTGCCCACACTCCTCCTCCCCTTACAGGCCGCAGAGCATTGGGTAACGCAGGGCTGGAAGGAATGGCACACTTTGTATGAGCTATAGCTGAAACACATCAAGTGCCTGAATATCGATGGCAAGTGAATACTGAGGCAGGTTCACTGCCCTCAAAGCTGAGGAGGAACCAGGTGTGCTGTCAAGAGGCCGACTGACCCTGAGCCATGCAGATGCACCAGGAGGAAGCAGCGAGTGACAGCAGTGGGCAACACACCATCTGCCAACCCGACCTGTTGTCTAGAGAAGTTTGCTGCTTGCCGACTGAGAGCTTATGGGCAAGGATTAAAGAGAAGATCAATAAGGGTGACAAGGTAGCGAGTGTCTGCCGTGGGCCCCCTGACCAGGAAGAACAAGTGGATGAGACCTTCTATGGACAGCTAGAAGCAGCCTCCCATTTACGGGCCCTGGTCCTCATGGGGGACTTTAACCATTTCAACCTCAGCCATTCTGTGAATTTACCTCTTCCCTTGAAGCCAGATAACCAAAACTGATATTCCACTGGTCCCTTGATCATAGTATCATAGGGATCGTACAGTCCCTACAATACTAATACCCTGCAGCTTTATGACTGCCAAACACGTGAAAGTTTGGGTTATCTGCTGCCATTGTTTTTTCTTAAGAGGTTTTGAAAATAGGCACTGTGGCACTTACATCAGCCACTGCAATTTATCAGTGAGATGACAGAGTAACGCTTTGTACTTTTAAGATCTTGAATTCATCAGGTGTTCTGTGATCATTTTAGAAGCACTAAGGAAGCCCCACGGACAAGTGGCCAGCCTGTCCTATAAAACTTCAGCTAGAACTCACCACTGCTCATGCTGCAAGGACAAGTACTACTAGTGTTACAGCAGTATAACATCGCAAAAACACTTCAATTAAAATTTAAAAGTTCACCCCCTTCAGAAATAGGCATGCTTATCTTCATAAACTAGTTCATGTACAAGAAATGAACAGTTTTTGTAGAAGTTCCTTTTATTTTGCAAAAAATTTATTACTCACTGTTGTACAAAATATACCTAAAACATGATGTTAAGATAATGTTGACACAACTAGATAGTTTGCAAATTATCTAGTTGAAGGGAACAAATCTTCACAATTTTTAAGGTGATTCAAGACAGTAACAACGAGTGAATTATACATTTTGAAATATTTCATTTGTAAGTTTAAACAAATGTTATTTGGCACTTGGTATTTGTAAACCTTAATGCTTTATACAAAGTTCTCATTCACATGATTAGAAGATACAATGAAAATAATGTTTTACAGTTCATTTTTTAAAGCACCTCAATTACCTTTCCACTCTTGGTTTTACAGAAATAGGTAGTTCAGTTTAGAACTTTAGTTTTTAAAAGAGACAAACAAATAGAAGTGATTCCAAATTTGTGCTTTGTTTAAAAATGGACAGGTAACTAATTATCTGTTTGTTGAAATGTAAAAGAAAAAATTAAAATTTTTAAGGTAAATTAGACTAGAAAACATTATTTTGATTTCAGTAAGTTATTATTTTAGCTCCAGAGTGGAAAGTTGGCAACCATCTACTTAAAACAGTCAATGCCAATTCAATTAAAGCTCATACAAGTTTGGTCTGTTCTTTTAGAACAGTACTACTATTGTATTTCATGAGGAAAGAAATCGTATTTCCAGAGGTTTCTCTACACCACCCCCCCCAAGTAGTTTTCAAAAGAGTGCACTGTTATTTATCCTAGGTCCTTCTGAACTATAGGATTTTTATATAATTTAAAAATAAAAAACACCAAACATTAAAGGGGGGGGGGGGGGGACACGGACATTAACATTACCTTAAAAAGTGTATAGCCAATAATTAAAGGTAAAGATGCAAGACACAAAGAAGCAAGGAAATCACTAGGGGACAGATCTTCACCTGGCATGAAGTCAGCATAGCTCCACTGGCATCAGCAGAGCTATCCCAACTGACATCAGCCACAGATCTGCCTATCCATGTACAGCAAAACTCATTTATGCTAGCGATAAAGAAGAGTAGTGTTCAGAAGACTAGTGTTAGCATGCATTTTTTAAATAAAGTAAGTTTGTAACACCTTGGTTCTCATCTAGTATTTTGCTGCTGGTGACCGTCTCTCTTACCACTGGCAGTGTATCTAGTTCAGGATGAATTCATCACCACTTTCAAATGACAGACTAAAATACACTTAACATTGGTCTATGAGGTTATTAACCACTGCTAGTTCTTACCAGAAATATTCTGAAGCCCATTTACAGTGTGAAACAGAAGGTTTTAAAAATACTATTTTATAACTTTGTTAAGTTTTTATACTGTTATGGGTTTTCACTGACCATAATCTGTGTGGAATGAACTGCAACCACTGGAAGTCATCAGCAGCTGTGTACTGAAACTTAGAGCAGCATGACTCTGTTGTTACTAGTAATTCCTTTTACAGATTATTAGCTATAGTAAATCCTAAAAAAGATCTCCCTAAGGCATATGTTTACAGAGCAAATCCTAAAAGCAGAATTATAGCAACAGAAATAAGTAATTGCACAAATTTCTCTTTCTCATAGGCAGGAAGATGTTCTTTTAAGGCACAGGAGAATTCCCGGAGTGCAGAGGACAGATTACTTAACCAGGAGTGCAAATATTAAAACATATAAAACCCGGGAAGCAGAGGCTGAATTCCAGAAATAGCTTATGGCAGCATTCAGGTCTCGCTACTGTCATCTGCCAAAGGTATTTCAGACTTTTGTATATATATATATAGTGTATATGTATGCTTAATCTAGTAAAATAATAAATGGGACTCAGATGATTTCTGCCAGAGATCTGTGTAAAAGCTTACCTCTACAACCACCACATAATACACTCAAAACAGACAGTTTATCCCAGTGTATTTTGCCTCTCAAATAAAGCTATTTTTAAAACACATTATTAATGTAGTGTACGCTCAATCCATTTGAGCTGTATCTTCTGTCAAGTTCTACTTACAGAAAGACACAGTTTAATGAAGTCTGTAACAAGGCAAGTAAGAAAGGTAGTGGTAGCTACACTGGACAAAACTCTTGGCAATGTTCATTTCTGCAATGATCCTATGTTAAAACTCACAAGAAACTGAGGTACAAACTTACGTCAAGTAAACATGAGATTTGTCTTGCATTCATTTGAAGTACGATAGTTACCCCTATTTCCTGATTTTTTTTTTAAATCTTTTATTTCCTTTATTAAAAGAAAAATATATACTCGCATACAATGCTGATACCCTACGTGGTGATGCCATAAATCCCTTAGGATAGCAAGTTTGATGGGTGGTAACCCATGAGGAGAAAAATATATTTTTGAATATTATTTTACATATATACAATATATATATTTAATTTTCAATCAAAATATAAAGTTTTCTAATGTATTCATCAGTATTTTTAATGTGAAAAATGAAAAAGTGTTTTGTATCTCAGTTTGTATAAGTTAAAAATTAACAAGGTATTTGATATCCACAGTAATGGGTTTTTGTTTTATTTCTACAGAATTAAAAGAAAACAAAGAAACAGTGAGTTAAAAAGCTTTCCTTCTCCAAAGCCAAATACAATAAAATTTTGAAGCTGAATAATTAATTAAAAGGACAACACCAAGTTTTCCATTTTAAGTAATCACAAAGAATAGGAAATGTAATCTAAGTAGAAACTAGCATTACTATATTAACATAGTCTAAAGAAAAAATATTTTGAACCCCTTATTTTTGATGGAATGTGTCTAGCAGAGATAAAAAAAATGTTGTAAATTTAAAGTAAGAGTTACTTACACTCTCACCAGTCTATATTTATTTTGATAAACCTGTCCCCCCCTCAATTCCAAAATACCTAATATCACAAAAGTATGACAGCCACTTATTTACAGTTTTTTTCAGCACTGTGAAAGGCACATTTATCTTTTTACGCATGTTTCTGCTAATGTCCTAAACTTGGGTTCCAGCTGATCTAAGAAGTCAAGTGCCTCTTCTTCATGCTGATCACTGCAGCAGCCTACAGAGCCAGCCAAGGATCCTTTTCCTTCATAGTTATATGAAAGGAGATAATCTTCAGAATGTTTCTGTTCTTCATCCTGTCTGCATAGGTGCACCTTCTGCATAGGAAGAGAACACACCTTATTATTTTCTTAAATTGTTATCCTAAACATATTGCATAAAAATAATTTCTTTTGATTTACCTTTCATTGATTAATTTTTAATCAGAGTGTGTCCTCTAATGGATTCCTACATACAAAAAATGCACATGATTGGTCTATATCATTAAGACTACAAAATATAAGTATTTAGTAAAGAAATCATTTCTACTAATCATGTATGTAACAATAAAAGAGGAAGAACCTGTTTAAATAACCTGTCAAGCAACTAAAATCCACTCGAAATTAAAAGACTGATTTACACATAACTAGTTAGGCAAGTAGTGAGAGTTTTTGATCTCCAAAGCATGGAGTAACTACATTTCTAATGCTGTACATTGATTCCTGCACCATTGCTAAGGTAAGTATCAAGTTTAAATTAGTACAAAGCAAGCAGTTAGAATAAAAGCAAACAGACGTTCTCAGAAAAACTCACAAAAGCTTGAGTAAAGTAATTATTCTAAATTAGTAAATATTCTAAATGAAAAATAGCATACTGCCTATAGTTTAAGCCAAGAAAAGAAAGTCATTTACACTTATGTCTAAAATATGTAAAGGATGACTTTTTGAAAGGGCAATATTCCAAAGGGGATGCAGGGGAGCAAAGGAGAGGAAAAATGAAACAAACCAAAAACAGAAAGCCACCTTTCTAGCACAGATACATGTCTTCCTTGAAAAGTCTGTATATATTGACCAGAACCTACACTCCAAAAAAAAAACCAGTTTCAGAATACTTACTTCACCTAAACGAGGATGTGTGAAATTATGCCATTCTGAGTAGGAGTATCTACACGTATCCATCATAGGCTGTCCTCCTCCTTCTTTAACTGATCCCAGAGTCTGATGTCCGCCTCCCTTGACTGATTCCAAGGTATGCCCTCTTCCTTTTACCATTTCAAATGTTTGTTGATCTCCTGTTTTTATTCCATATCCTCCTTGATCATTTGTATTTTGTAGAGGAATTACATTGTGATCCTAAAAAAAGATACAGTAGTGGAGATACCTTTTTTTTTAAAACTTTTTTTTTTTTAAAATTCAAAAGATGAAACGGCAATCAGGTACTGTCGACACTGAAAATTGAAGTCTCCAGCTTTGCACTGCGATATGTTGAGCAAAAAGCTATCCTTAGTACTTAGCGTATAAATATCAATAAGTGGTCTTTGGAAAGGATACTATGACAAGAGGAAAAAAAAAATAAATCCGCATTTAAATATATGAGATCCAAAACCTGCATCTTTATCCCAATGAAAGCTGTACTATAATCCATACGCTAGTTTCTTAAATTATCATGTAAAAATAATGTTTGGTTTTCAAAGTCAGCAACCTGGAACCCATTAAGCCAGATACACAGTCATATGCATAATTTTAATTCTCCTTCTTCACACATTAAGTCTGTATACTAAGTGAAATATGGAAAAACTAGTATGGAATCACAAATTAAAAACTACATTATCAGTTTATAATGGCACTACATTATGCTTCATAGGCAATGAGAAATTTGACACTTGTCACCATTAGGATTTCCTGGTTTTCAATGTGAAGTAAACTCAACGGTTTTTAAACTAATCTCCTTTTCTTGGGGAGGGCAAAGTCAGGGGGTGGGGGACAGAGGAGAAGGGGAAGAGTCTGAAGAGCTAAGTCCTTGTGTACGAACACAGTCCTGGGCTGGACTATGTTCATGGTAGACTGAATCTTAAATAAATGCCAAAAGCAAGAACATATTTCATGAACATGGACTGTTCAATTATGTTTTTTCCACTGGCTCAAAAATCAACTGTATTTGGGGCCATTTTTCAGAGGAAGGGCAGAAATTGCACCGTTAATTTACAATGACTATCTGCTAAATTTAAAAATCCTTTTCCAAGGAAAAGCAATAATGTTTTGCCATAAACACACATTCAACATAGGCAAAATACTAAATTTCCGTCTAATCTCATTGTTGAAAATTACTGAAGTGATTAAAATGTTCACCTGAAATTTCCAACCAACCAGTTAAAGTCTGGAAGAATTATAAGCAGCCAGGCTAACAACTATAGGATATGTTTAAATATATATGGTACTACCAACTCTGTCTAAACTAAGAATTTTCAAATTCTTGTTAAATAGCAAAGCACATCTAATGATCTCTGTGTCCATTTCTTATTTCCTTTACTAAATCACTTATTTGCAGGTGGTCCTGTTCTCAAACTGAAATGCTATGGATATCTTAATTACATGTTTCTACATTGAAGTAAATAGACAACTTACCATCACTTCTTCTCCTGGAGCTTCCGTATTTGAAATGATTAAATTGTGATTGGCACAGTCATCAGTCACATGCCTGTGCATTACCCCAGAGCCACAGCAGCCACAAATTGTGATCAGGATTACTACGGAAAGGAAATAAGTGAGGAAGATACTATGAACTTTACCTCGTAATGGCATCTACTTCTGTTTGATAATGAATTTTGTTGTATTAGCCTTTTTAAATGCCTAAGCATCGAGTATGGTTTTAAAAAATAGTTTATTTCCAAAAATGCCCATACTGAAAACTGTACATATATATATTTTTTCAAACAGTATATGGAGTTTTCACTACACAGTTGAGCTATTTCATTCTTCTAAAACACATCTTGGTTTCCCCAAAAGAAATGCAAGCATTCTTCATGAAAACACTGTGACTGCAAAATTTCACAGTAATAAAAAATTTAGACCAAATCCAGGTGAAAAATCATGTCTTATGCTTACAACAAGGTTGTATGTAAGAAATTTTTCACGTATGAATACACAGATATCAAATTATATCATAAGGAACTAATATGCAAGCTAAAGGTCCCAATACCAGAAACTTCTGCTTCACAGAAAAGGTCAGCAGAACCCTGGAGGACTTCAAGCACTATGTTACAGAACAATTTTATTTAATTCCTTGTATTCAGCTTATTCCTCCTATAATACTACTTCGTGCTGTCATGGAGACTCAGCCAGAAATGACTTCGTATAAAAGAATCATGAGCAACCAATACCTCTCCTAAACAAAGGACTTAACATTTAATTCAGAGAATGACTCTTTCCTTCTCAAGTTGATAGCTTAAAAATAAAGAAGCCCACGAGGAACAGAACAGTTCTGCCTAACTGCCCACTGAGCAATCTGACCTCTGAACATATATAACTTCTGTGGAAATTGGCCAAGAGCCACTTTCAAGCTCATTTAGCTTCTGCAGCTATCAGCTGTCAGCCAGATCTGCATCAGTGGTTCTGGTGGGTCACCTCCTGATGCTGACAGATGGAAAGAAGGCATCCATGACAGCACTGAGTAGAGGATACACAGGGTAAAACCTAGCCACAATAAAATAATGGGTCTATCTGGGCGGGATGCAGTCAAGGGGTAGTGACAAAAAGCTAGGTGACGTTTCACACAGTCCCCCTACTGAGTGTCCCCACATCTGAAAGTTCCACCTCCAGGCTGTATCATGAATTTGGGTACCTGCTCTGTTTAGATAAAACATAGATCTATCTAACCTTCAGAACATGTGCAGGTCCCAGTGTTCTATCTTCCTGAGTAAGAACACCTAGCTGAGACTGAACAGGGGCAAGACAGGCTGATGATTACCAGAAAAAATGGAAAAGAAAGAAGAAAAGAAAGAAAAAAAAAAACAAACTCTGAAGTGTTTGTTACTGTAGCATGTCCTCTGGTAATTTTTAAAGATCTTATTAGTCAGACTATGTCTGATTCTGGTAAAAAAATGACCTGGCTTTGCTATTACATATCACTGTCACCACCTCACTGGTTAACAGCAACATTAACCTGCTAAGAATCTGTCAGTCTTTTGGCAACTCCAGTAACACAACATGTATTCAATGGTTTGGTCTGTTGCGGAAGTATCCAACCCGTCCTTCAACACTACACTGGCTCTTCTAAAATCCCATGTCTCAGATACTCCACGTTTTAATCCATGGCACAAGGAAGGTCACAAAAAGCTCTAGGAAATTGATTTCAGCATTCCTACGAACAGAAGCGTGCATCCCAAAACCAGGACTAAACTCACAAACGAACTTTGCTATACTCGCCTCAGGACAAGACCTGACGAGCACTACAAATGCCATCCTCTTTCGGTTCAAGCGCTGAATGCAGGTTTTTTGGCCTTGCTAACGTGAACACACAGAACATCTTACATAAAATGTACTTAAAAGAATAAAGAAAAATCCACACACAGTAACTACAGGACAAGATGAGAGCAAGAATCCTGTGATACCAATACAAATACAGCAGGTACATTAAGTCAGTGATGCGGGTTATACAACTGCCTAAATAAAAAAAGAAATGTTTGAATCAAGTTTGAATAAGGTTCTCTCAGCAAAGTTTAAAATTAAATGTTTTGCACTTTATATTAAAAAACATGTGTACTTACGCAGCAATAATAGTGATCCTAAGATCATTGCAAGGATGGCCCATACGCCAAGAGTAACATTTCCGTTAGAATTGCTACGGGGGCCGGTATCACATTCAGTTGGAGTAACGCAATCGCAGAGGTTAACTTTAACAAGGTTCTCTCCCACCTTTCCTCCGTTATCAATTACACTTACAGGAATTTCATATGTTCCAAATGGAATATCACCCTTTGGTGAAAGATACACAGAATTATCTGTAAAAAAAGACAAAACCAGATCTAGTGTTAACAATACCTGAAACTCTGTTGTCACAAACGCGACCATAATCACAATCTTCCCTTCTGTTACAGCTATACTACTACCAGATCCGCATTAGCTAGTTTAAGGCTAGCTTAAATGTGTTGACACAAAACTACATCTTGGAAGGATTTATATTTTCAGCACCTTTTAAATGTTAGAACTGAAAAAGCAAACCTTATACAGCCTTCTGACAACATATGATTTGAAAATCTGAAGTCGATTCAGTTCATTATGGTAAATGACACTATTTGGGCTTACTAGTAAAGACCATCAACTGAACTGACATTTATTAAAAGGACTTCTGGTAGTGTGATTGGAATAATTAATCGTAAACTTAATTTATACCTCTTCCACTCTTCAGCTCTATTGCTATATTCAGTGGGAATGGCTATATCCAGTGGGAAGTAAAATCCATTTAGTCTGCTGCGCTGCTTAGTGGCAATGATTAGTGACCACATGTTTTAAAGGGTGAAAGACATCATTTGTAAAAAATATGTACAAGATAGATACTGATGTACATAATGGTTGCTTTACGATGAGGTATACGAAACTACATGTACCATCTAAAATGTTTTTTTTTCAATTTGCCTAATATAAACCTTGAAACTCTTAGATGTCTTTGCTCTCAGACTTTGCTTTGTTTTGCCTTTCATCAGTGAATGTTTGTCTGAACACTTCAGAATCAGACCCTTTTCAGGCTAATTCACGACAACATAGTAGCAAATGTATGCGCTGCTCTTGTTGCCATCATCTGGCACCCCCCAGGAAACCACCATCAGCTAGAACTTTTTATATCAGCAAATTTTAGGAAGCAGTGATTCCTTTGGTAATAAATTGTTTATCTACTTCTATCAAAATTATAAAAATTAACACAAATATATTAAGGGAGATGGTAATGTTCTCTTTCACCCAGCTCAGCTTTACCAAAATGTGCTGGCTGACAGCAGTACTAAGAAAAAAAACTGCCAGGCTTATTTTAGTCAGCCTCTAATCAATTTTAGGTAAGGTTTCAATTTTCTGGTTCTCCACCACAATAGCAGCCTAACAAAAGTTGTATTTTTCTTCGGAGTATTAGCCATTTCATTCTTAAATTCCTTATGAATTATGAATGTATACTTCCTTTTCCAGAGGTGTTGATGCAACGCATTACATGTTTTTTTGTTCTCCCACCTAATCTTTTTACATCATAATTTCAGACAGCAGCTGATTGCTGACCCAAGGATGTTGGGACAGATTCTTGTTTATGCTTTAAGAGGCAGAATATAATATCCTTCTCCTTGCCTTTGTGATGCCAACAGTGCCACCTTCTTAACTTCTGCAAACTGTTTCAAACCCAGGACAGTTAAGATACAGAATACTTTAGCCGTTCCCCTTTATTTCTGGCATACTCTTGAGCTCCTGTACAGCCAATGAAACTGAGGAACCGCTAGAGATCATCAAGGCTACCTTGTTAGCCCCACTGACTACACCAATTCCAAACATACATTCATCCAATCTGTTCTTACAGTCCACCCAAGGGAGAGGTAGGAAAGCCTCCTCTGCAACCTACAGCTAAGTGAGGAGGAGGAAGTCTTCACATACCGTTGTGTCGGGTTATCTTCCACATGGAAGCCAAGCTACGGTCAGTTATGCGATATACAAAGGGTGTGCTGTAAGGAGACTCATCACCATCCTGTGCAGTAAGGCAGATCGGTTTTCTGTCTCTGCACATTATATACTCGGTTTTAGTGATTCGTGGGTAATTCTTGTTCCCAGGCTGGATGACAACCTGAATTGTTCCAGTGCCTGTTTTGCCATCTGTGAGATAAAAATAACTACTTTTAGCACTTACTTCTAAGAGTCACATATTTATTTCTAGTCCAAACTTTCACAATGAAATATCATCAACTGTAATATCCAAGTTTAGAAGTAGGGTGGAAAGCAGCTGCTGATCTAGCCAAAAAGAGAGAGGGACTTCTCACAGCTCTCTCTTTGCTGCTTCTCTTTGCTTGGCTGGTTGTAGAATGGATTAACAGCTCCCAAAGCTCCATATTCTGCCTGTGTAGACAACACATTTTGTTGAGCACGTGTATCTGTGTGGGGACAGATATTGTTCTAACAAGAGGATGAGAGGAGAAAGAGCCCATAAATCAGAGGTAAAGGACGCTAAGCCAAACTGAGAGTCAAAAGCAGAAAGTGAAGGTCTCCAGCCTTTTTACTTCTGGAAGGAGAAAATAAATTACACTTTCCCTACCCTCATTTCCCCTGGGAACACGAACACTTTCAGAAACAGTGGGCTTCTTTCTGTCCTCTTCCCTCTGAGTCACCATGCGGTAGCAGGATTCAGCAGTGACACATACTATGTCACCAAAGTCTACATGCAAAAAGTGAATGAGCTCTCCCTCCTAATTACATTTTTTCCAATACAGGAATGGTCAATGCTTGTACATGCATTCCAGTGAAATTACATTAAGTCTACTTTTTTAAATTTCCTCTAGAGATACCTGATTGCAGATGCATATATCATGTTTACTTTATATGCAAGGGAAGTTCTAAACAATTTAAATTCATATCATTTACATTTAATTTTAATATGCAAGCTTTGGACAGAGTTAGAATTTTTAGCTGTAAAGCAACTTCCAAAGGTCTGCTCTTTACTCCCACTGATGTTTAAGCATGTAAGGGCTCAAACTAAATTCTGCCATTGGATTTATAAAGGCAGTCCATTTTTCCTTTTTCATGTAAGATACATATTTTAGAACTAAAAGTTTGACCTATAAGCCTAACATTTTTCTTTGATAATCCATTTGCTACATTTAGCATTTGGGAAGTGAAAGGTGTATTTAACCTTCTTGGCTAGACGATGTTGAGGCAAAACTATGTCTTTTTCTACAATAAATGCATATACCCAAATTTATCAGAAAGAATAGATGATCACTCACATTAAATCAGAACCAAAACCTGTTTGAGAATCTCAGTGTACAACCCTTCCTTTACAATCAGAGTCATTTGTAAGAGCTCGTCACTTGAGCAACACACAGTGTGAACACTGTTACAGAACCTAGATGACTGAGAATAAGAGCGCAATAACATACAGCAATGAATACAGCTATTCTTAGCAGTCCTTTTAAATTAAGGGTTTCCAAAAGCAAGACACCAAGAAGTCAAACAGAGGAGGAAACAGTAAGAGTTGCAAGGTCAACAACTTTTTTTCAAAAAGTTCTCTCTCTCTACTTTCTCTGTTGTCAACTTCACGGCTGCCAGGTGCTACCACTTATAAAAAATAGTCAGGAAATAAAAGGAACACAATCCACAAGAAAATCTCTCAATTTAAACTTAACAAAGGATTTTAAATGGGAGCAGACAACTTTTGAAAACATTGAGAATTTGCCCTGATTTCTTAAATGCTTTCCCTGCTGTATAATATTCCCTAAGCATTCGATAGAGCTATCCCAAAGACAAGACAATGGACTACTAGGTGGGCCTCTGGTCTGAACCAGTATAGCTGTCCCCACACTACATTTGCACATAAACATCTGTTATAGACCACAAAGAATACTGACAACATTTAGTACTCACTTCTGTCTATTGCAAGGACTGTGATATTGCATTGACCTCGTCTCATTTCTTCTACATCTCGGTCCAAGACTTTAATGGTTCTGACTTCACCCGATTTTTCATCTATGCTGATCCAATTACATTGGCCAGGTGGTATCCGGTAGCTGTCAAGAATAATTTGTTTGTTTAAATATCTCAAATATACATACACAGGTATATGTACATACATACATGTACACACATAGATACAGGTATTCATACACACTCAGGTGTGTGCACACACACACATACACAGCATCAACAACTATTTCCTCCTTCCCGTATCCCACCCATGCTGTACTCCAAATAAACTAGTAGATAACACTGTTTCATACCATATGCCTTCACTATTTCCAGTTTCTGGATCTTCTGCTAGGTACCTCCCAATACTCTTCCCAATCTCCTCGCATTCTTTAACGTCTAGGCGTAAATGACAGGGTTTAAACACCGGCCCCTCATCCACATCCAGGACATGCACTGTAACAGAGCTGGTGCTCTGGGAAAGCTGTTGTGAATGCGGTGCCAGCATGTAGGGTGCCTCGTTGTTGACCGCAATCACGAGGATCCTTTGCTTGGCGCTTTCGTAGTCCAGTCCCTGTAACAAAGGTGGGGTTTGGGTTTTTTTTCCTTCAAGCCAATACAAAACTTGGTATTGTTTTCACTGCCCAATTATTAAATAGATAAAACTGTACCACTTTTATTTACAAAAGAAGTCAGCTATCCTTCTGGAACATCCAGCTTGAAACACAGTAAAGGGACATGATTTAACAAAAAAAAAAAATGTTAAAAGTTCTAAGTTAGTCAAAGAAAAGAACCTGAGGAACTACCCCTAATAAGGTACGCAGCACCACTGTAAAATTTTAGATGAATACTCTGATAGTCAATTACTACTAGAACTGAGATAAGAATTAAATGTGGTGGGGGATTTTCTCCTCCTGTATCTAGTTGGCCATTATTTTAGGTTACGTGTATTTCCTTTCCAGCACAAGTCAATCACACTTCTTGCTAGCACCTACATTTATCTCCTAGTAAGACTTCACCCATTGCAAATATGTCTGAACTTGCGGGGTTGATCAGTAAGTATCTACCATTTATTCTTCAGACAACTTCTCCAAGGTCATCGTATGCCTTTAATAGAGCTATTTATATCCTAGAGTCATAATACTCTGTAGTCCCCTACAGCATTACACTAAATATAAAGAAATTTCAGCTGGGTTCATATACCAGGGACACAGCTTTAGAAAAAGCTCTAATGATTACCAGCAACAAAAAACATAATAAAGAAATAAAAAAAAAAATTAACTGGTATCTCTACCCTACGATTTACATCTTCAAATTTTAATATTAATCTTCTCTGTTCCTTAGAAGTTACCTGCTATTGCAGTTTTAACAGATAATGAAAAAGAGGCATGAAGAGGCAAAGGGACATGCTGGAGTACAGGTACAGTGGTCCTTTCACCTCACATCTGTAAAGTACCGGGTATAATAAGTAACTAAACTACACATAGTCTTATGTGTATGCAGACTCCCTCACACCCCAGAAAAGCAAACCTGAAGTCACTACCCTGCAAAATAAAACCTGGAGAGTTTTATGCTGAGTTAGTAAGTTTAATCAACTCCCAGAGAGAACAAGACTGGAGGAGGTGCTCATCTCTCCCCTCCTTTGCCACGCTTCATTTCTGTTAAAAACCCAGCTATAAAGCATTCTGCAGTTACATCCTTAAGTCTAAACAACTCCAACTGTGGAACCAGGCAAAAGCACCAAACTCTTCTGGAATGACAAACCAAAGGGAATTCCTTGAAGTCTGCGCACACAAAACTGAGGAGTAGTCTGGAAGATGAGTTTTACAGGTTATGTACCACACACGAGCCTCATCTGCAGTGCATTATGCAATCTGCTCTAGAAGACAGTTCAGGTCGGGAAGAAAGCGTGATTTGTCTGATAGTTACAGATATTCTCTGAATGAGTTCTAGAGTACTGGTTTTAAAAGCAACACCTGAAGACACACAAATTTTCCTCTAGCAGTTCCATTTTTACTTACCTTAACAACACACAGTATTCCTTCATTTGTGTTTTTGTCTGTTGTAATTTCAAAGGACCGATCATCGTTTCCTCTTATAATTTCATACACTGCTCCTGAGCCAGGCGAACCAGGTTCATCAAGATCAACAACAGAGACTCTCAGTATTTCTACATTCACTCTGTTTTCCTCCACTCGCGTTTCATACTTGGAGTATCAAAAAAAAAAAAACAAACCCAACCAATTTAAATCAGAGAATACTGTTCCACGATGCAGGACTAAAGAACACTGTATTTAAATAAGACTACTTAAACCCAAGGGGTCAATTTACCAAGCTGCTGTAATGATTTATTTTGTTTTCCTGCATTAGCCTATTTCCCCCACTCCTCCCTTACACCCTAAGTGTCACAGTAAACCTTTTCTGCCAGCACAGTTGAAATCTCAGCTCCTTCATACACTCAAACTATCACTGACATAATTAAGTCTGGAATTCTCCTTCCAGGAAAGGTAAATTAGCACAGTTCCCCTCAGTTACATCAGCTATAGATGCTAATTTGAGTACAACATGATCAAGCTGAGCATTAGAAAAGGCATTGGGGTAAATTAAAAAATACATATATAAACAAACCACAAGAACTTGAAGAAAAGCCAAGAAGGGTAAAATACATCTCTCCTTGGATGGCAAAAGATGAAAGGATTTTTCTTATTTTTTAATCTTTTTAAAGAGCTGTGTTATTCTGTACAAGTTCAAGAAGCACAGATAAGAGTGATTCTGAATTAATATTACTGATGATATTCTACAGCAGTGAGTGAAAAGGAGAAGGTACGTGTATTCCTCATGGATAATGAATTATTTTTCATAAATTTCATATTACAAAATCTCCTGAGGTATTTCAGCTGTATACACAGTTATTGAGACATACTGTCTGTCCTGAATAATTCAGATGGTTGCGATAAGCAAAGACTTAAGGCTGAATTATAGCTATTGGTGAACAAGAAGTGGTTTAAATAATACTTCTGTAGAAGGAAAAAAAAGTTGGAAAAGCATAGAAAATCTTGGTGAAAATCCTTGCATCTACTTCACTGACAGTAACATTTTCATTTGCAACTGTTCATTGCAATGTTAAACCCTGTAACCCGGTCCAAAGGGACCAGGGGTGGAGATTGTAATGGAAATACCTTTAAATTGTTGTAACCTGGGATTTGAGTTGCATGTCATGGAAATTACTAGAGCAGGAACCACCTGAACCAATGGAGGACAAGCCTTACAAGAAGCAGTGCAAGCGCAGCAGTGACCCGACCTGAGCTGGCTTTGGTGCCCAGTAACTCCACGCAACACACCACCTTTCCTGTCCTGAGTGACCACCAGAACAGATGGAGCCCGAAGTCATGGACTAAATGAACTCAATGGACATTTGTGGACATTTATGGACGTTTTACAGACATTTCACAGGGGTGCTCCGTAGACTAAAGGAATAATATCTGTGTATTGTATCAAAGGATGGGAAGGGGAGTGGTGGGTAATGAGGATGTATTGGACAGCATGGGACCCGAGCATGATGTAAATGGTATGGAATAAGGGGTGGAGAATGTGCTGGTTTTGGCTGGGGTAGAGTTAATTTTCTTCATAGTAGCTAGTATGGGGCTACATTTTGGATTTGTGCTGGAAACAGTGTTGATAACACAGGGGTGTTTTCGTTACTGCTGAGCAGTGCTTACACACCAGTCAAGGCCTTTTCTGCTCCTCACCCCACCCCACCAGCGAGCAGGCTGGGGGTGCACAAGACGTTGGGAGGGGACACAGCCAGGACAGCTGACCCCAACTAACCAAAGGGATATTCCATACCATATGGCGTCATGCTCAGCATATAAAGCTGGGGGAAGAAGAAGGAAGGGGGGGACGCTCGGAGTTATGGCTTTTTGCCTTCCCAAGTAACCATTACATGTGACGGAGCCCTGCTTTCCTGGAGATGGCTGAACACCTGCCTGCCGATGGGGAGTAGTGAATGAATTCCTTGTTTTGCTTTGCTTGCGTGCGCGGCTTTTGCTTTACCTATTAAACTGTCTTTATCTCAACCCACAAGTTTTCTCACTTTTACCCTTCTGATTCTCTCCCTCATCCCACCGGGAGGGAGTGAGCGAGCAGCTGTGGTGTTTAGTTGCCAGCTGGGGTTGAACCACAACAGCCACACAGAAGTAGCCAAAAGCTGGTCAAATGGTAACGAGGTCATGACAATGCTTAGGAGTGAACCTGTCCCCTCCCTGAAAATGGTTAAATTATGGGATTTCTAAGACTATGCATTGCAGCAGAAGTGAATGAATGAGTCACATTAGCTTTCTCCCAATGGACATAAGGCAAATGACTCAAAACAACTAATATACCAATAGGTTTAATTACCAAACAGCACAACAACCAACAGGGCATTCTCAAATGTCGATGTTGGCATTAACTGTCTCAGGGCATTAGGCTTCATATTTAAGGGACTGCCCATCAGGAAATTAGAAAGGGAGTAAAAATAGTCTTTTCATTTTACCTTTTTACAGACATTTAATTTATGAAGACTTACTTGTGTCTGTTTAAAGCACGGTGCGTTGTCATTTGTATCTTCTATTCTAATGACAGCTGTTCCTGTAGTGCACAAACCAAAAGGCTGACCTGCCATATCTCTCACTTCAACTAACAAAGTGTAACTGGATACCAGCTGAAAAGATGAACAAAAGCATACAAAAGTTTGACATAGTTACACACAAGAGTAGAACTAAATATTTTACTCCCGTTCCCCAACTCTGCTCTAAATTCAGTGCTCCCCTACAAAATGAGGCAATTAGCTTTGGGGCTTTTTCCCCATAGTTCCAAAAGGAAAAGAAGTAAAACATTTTTCAGTGGCTAAGCAGCACTCAGTTCAGCATCTGTTAGTAACGTGTACACTATATCCTGTATCAAATAAAGCTTCTCACAATGTCAGCATTATTTTCCAATACCTGAAGTTTTGGAAGATACACATGATGCACTTTCATCTGCTATCTACGTCTCCGCTTTGGAATGGCAGAGTATTCCCTTAGGTTTCCAGCTGGTAAAGTGCTTCAGTGCATGTCTCATTTCAGTGAGGATGACTAGAAATGGTGCTGCAATCAGCCTTCGTTTGGGCTATACATGATAAGGCAATGCCTGCCATTTGGCACAGTCTGGCACAGAAGGAGTCAGTGCCCTTATCAGTTCCAAGGGGATCATTGATAAGCAACCCACTTAAATCTCTGACTTTAGTCACAATAGCAGAAGGCTTTTTTTAGCCTTATTAATACGTGAACAACCCAGGGAAGGGGGGCCGGAGGGGACTGGGCACAAAACGAGGGAGCTTGTAAATCAAGACAGTAACTCCAGTTCCGAATGCCTGGAAGTAGCATTAGGTTTCTTAGGTGGAGGAAAGAAATCTCCTGTTCCACTTCATAAGTTTATCTTTAAAAGGTAGGCAGTGGACTCATTTTTCAAGCCTTCCTTCCCTCAGTAGTCACTGTGATTGTTTCCTTAGTAGTCATGGTGATGC